>NW_025335641.1:1536641-1557274 GCF_004798865.1 Varanus komodoensis
GACTGGGCATTGTTCTCATATAACCCCAGTCCTCCGTCAGCTTCACTGGCTTCCCACTGAAGTCTGGGCCCAATTCAAGGTGTTGGCTATCACCTAGAAAGCCCTCAATGGCTTGGGACCTGGTTACCTAAAGGAGTGCTTGCGTCCATATCTGCCCTCCCGCCCCTTGAGATCGGCGACAGAGGCCCTTCTCCGGGAACCCTCCATGAAAGATATTAGGAGGGTGAGTACCTGGAGGAGGACCTTCTCTGTGGTGGTGCCCCACCTATGGAATGCACTCCCCAGAGAGGTCCACCTGGCACCATTGTTATTTGTTTTTTGGGGCCAGGCCAAGACCTTTTTATTTAAAAGTTATTTTAATTGCTAATTATTGATTGTATTTATTGGGTTTTTATGCTTGTGCCGAGATGTTTCCGGATTTTTCAGGTTAATTATATGATTGTTTATTTATTTTGTAAGCTGCCCCAGGGCTTTTTGCGAATGGGGCAGCATAGAAATGTTCTAAATAAATAAATAAATAATCTATTTTGAAAAGACATTGAACAGAGCAGATTGTTCATACTTTCTTATTGATAAAGGTCTGACTCTTCTCTTGGAGGTGAAGCTGTAGATGCCAGTAGGAATAAACTGACCATTTTCTCCTTTACAACAAGGAAAGTCTTCCAC
Organism: Varanus komodoensis; assembly: GCF_004798865.1. Classification (NCBI taxonomy): domain Eukaryota; kingdom Metazoa; phylum Chordata; class Lepidosauria; order Squamata; family Varanidae; genus Varanus; species Varanus komodoensis. The sequence continues at coordinate 1,537,308 of NW_025335641.1, forward strand.
ATAGAAAACTAGCAGATCAGCAAGAAGGCTTCCTTATTTACATCTAAATTTTCTATATTCAGGGTTTCGTAGAATCCAAATTTTTGGATGGAGGGACATTAGCACAGATGAAGTGCCAGCTGCAGCCAGAAACATGGCAATTTACTGCCTCAATGAGAAGTCAATAGAAGTGGAATGATACTTTCCCCTAGTACCAAGCTTCTGAGACTAGAAATAGGCCCAAGACCAGACAAAGTGGAATCTGATTGGTCTCTCAGGATCTTTTGATACCTTTATTCAGAAAAAAGTGGCTTAGAGCTGTGGTTTTCAACCTTTCCACAGCTGGTGGCTGGGGAAAACAAGAAAACCACCCTGGGGACCTCTGAGGAAGAAACAAAAAGCTGTCTCTCACCCCCCCCCCCCACTGGCTCACCTCCTGCAAACATGATGCCAACTGAGGAAGAGGTGGTGGAGCACAGTGAGATGCAGCCCCTCCCCCAACAGACCAGCAGGAAAACTCCTGTGGACCAGCACCAGTCCATGGATCAGAGGTTGAAAACCACTGGCTTAGAGCATTCTAACTGGCTTTCATTACTTCCATTTCTCTCTTATCACCAGCTGAAGAAGAGGTTCAGTAAATAGGAAGCTGGTCTCCTTGGATCCCAACTTTCTGACAAAGATACTGGAGAATTTCATTCCTGTTTGCAAATTATGTGAATGTGTTCCATTCATAACCCCAAAACATGAACATGAGCTGGAACATACTTCTCTAGAAAGATTTCCTCTAACTTGCATTTGTTTTTAAAAGTGCACTTTTCCCCACATCTACTTTAGCCTATGAATAACATGCATTTTGCTGCTGGGAAAAGATGTATATATTTCAGTTGTGGGAACTGCACATTTTTAAAAATACATCTTTTTTCTGATCTAAAAATTCATGGAGTTTTGTTGTGGCATTTTGCCTATTTCTTCATTCTGTCTGTGGTTTCTTGGATAGACCAAGCACAGAATGTGGCACAAGTAACAAAACAGCTAAAGGGGAGTTGGTGTGCAGCCATTTCACCACTTACCCACATGTTAGCCCCTGATGCCCTTCTTCTGGTTTTACTCTTAGGCTACTGGCATGTCAGTTCTCATGGGACATATCTGAACCATTTTGTCTACATAAGGAACACACTCAGATAATCTTGCATCCTATTAGAATTATGAGTATTTGACAGAACAAGGACACTGCAAACATGATGATTGCAACTGAGCTGTGTAAGCAAAGCAACTTTCATAATTAAAGAGTCTCATTCGAGTTCTCTGGATCTGTCTCTCTCTCTCCCCCTAGCCTAAACCCCTTTCTATACTTAGATTAGAACTGAACATATTTTCAGGGTCATGCCAATGTAATTATTCTCAAATTTCTTAAAATACATGACATTGATCATGATTAATATACTGTGTTGAAGTTATATTATAATTATGTTACTTGATTAATACTTATATAGTAATTTTGCTGAATCTCTCCATGAACCTGTGAAATAGATAATTGTTAACAAGTTTACACAACAGATTCCTAAGTGATACTGATTTGGGTACAGCAAAGACACACATGGGCAAGCCTTTGCATGATTGGTCAGGAACAAGGCCTGCCATGTTAAATGGGTAACTTAAAGCTCCCAGATAACTTGAAGGCACAGCCCTATGAATGTTTAGACATAAAAAAGTTCTACATTTCCCAGAATTCCCCATCCAAGGTGACTGGCTAGGGAATGCTGGGACTTATAGGATCTTTTTCTCAATAAGCATGCACATCCTAAATGTGTAAATGCTTATTGAACACAAAGAACTCAAGAGATAAACAACTTGAGTTCCTTCAGATGTTTCTGCACTACGACTCTCATCAGCACTAGTCAGTAAAACCGGTGGTGACAAATCATGCAAACTGCAGTCAAACAGCATCTGGGGGATGAGAAATTGCCTCACCTTTTTCCACACAGTCACTTACCTGAGAAAATCCCCACTGAACATCAAAGGACATATTCTGGGGTAGACCTTATATGACTGCATTGTTAGTCAGCAAATTTCATGCTGAGGGTTCTAGCCTTTGCACAAACTGGTCTCCCCCCCCCCCGCCCCATGACAGGCTGTGCCATGCACTGCTATGAGATTATTAAAACTGGCATGAAGGAATGTGGTAGGACTCTGGCATACTATCCAGCCTACTTAAAACCTTTTGTGATAGAGCAGCTCCTGCAGAGGTTCCTGCAGTAATAATAAATTATAATAAATGAATTGACTTGAATATGCTCAACAGCATTTAGCACCCTTTTCATTCACTGTTACAAAGCTGAAGCAGCTGAACAACACCAGTATTTCAACCTCAAAATAATCTGCTGAAGCTTATTTCAGCTCCACATTGAATCATATTCCTTTTATGGTGCTGAAAGATTGAATACATTATGAAATGTTTATTTGAAGGAAAATTAATTCTTTTCATTTTGCCAACTTAGGATTTGGGCAGATTGCCTAACAGCTCAAGAATTTGTTGAGTGTTTAGCTTGGCATGTTGGCACTGGCTAGATTGTTCAGGTTTTTCTTTCTTTTTTCATTTTGGCTGCAATCATTCTCATATTTGCTCAGGAAACAGGCCTCACAGAGCTTGTGAATATGTGAGAGGTTGGAACTGGCCGGGAAATGGTGCCAACTGATTACATCTTGAAGACCATCTGTCAGAAAAACAGAGGCAGGGCTCAGGAAACTGAGACAAGTCATTTATTGCCTGTGAGAAGGCTATCTGGACAGTAAGTTAGCTAAGAGATGAGACGTATGGTTACTTCATGCATCTGGAAGTACTCCATGCAGGTCCCTTAATATCTGCAAACCTTTCTCTCATACACTGATGAGATTACATGCAGTACCTTTGCAACGCCGACCCTGCATGTTATGGTATGGGGCAGGAGGGGGGATCCCCTGCCAGACTATTTATTTATTTTATTTATTTATTAAAACATTTTTATGCCGCCCCATTCGCCGAACCCTCGGGGCAGCTTACAACAATAAATTAAAATAATTATAATCTTACATTAAAATTAGTGCATTCCTAAGACTAGTGCATTCCTTATCAAAAGTCCCACCTACAGATCCATGTCTTTTCCAGTTTCTTTAACAGCTTCCTAATTGGCAGAAATTCAACAGGAGCAGTATCTCCCATCATTTTATTGTCAGAATACAGGAATTGGGAACTATTAGAATTTGGCCTTTCATGTAATTATGAATGGTGAAAAGTATTTTTCAAGAGGAAAAAAAGAAAGAGATCAAACCTATAAAAGTGTTCAAAACTTGTCAATATATATTCTTACATTATTCTTATTGTATTAGTTTTTCATTTCTGCTATCATTCTTGCTATTACTATTGCAGCACTTTAATCCAAGTGCAATAAATTCAATAAAACAACAATTCAAAATACTACACAACTATAACAATTATCCATTCATAGTTTGTTTGTTCATTTATTTATTTTATACTACCCAATAGCTTTCTGTGCAGTTAAATAAAGTTTAAAATACACAAAAAGAAAAGGGGGGTTGGGGTCGACATAAGACAATAAAACCACAGAAATCAAAACTGAATCAGCACAGAGGTATAGGAGCAGTGCAGGATAAAATGCAGTATTCAAACTAAAGTTAACTTAAAATACTGGGGAAATAAAAAAAGGCGTTCAACTGCCATGGAAAAAATACAGAGTAGATGGCAGGCACGATTTTTGGGAGTGGGGAGCTCATTCCGTAGCCAGGGTGCCACAAACAAAACGGCCCTTCTCCTGGTAGCTACCCTCTTGACTTCCTTGGATAAGGACCCCCAAAGGTGACCGTAGGTTCTGGGTGGTCACATATGTGATGAGGTGTTCCCCCAGATAACCTAGTCCCAAGGGATTTAGCACTTGAGTCAGGCCAGGGCCTCAACTAGCAACCAGTGCAGTTGGAAGAGGACCGGCATAATGCATTCTCATAGGGCAGCCCCCATTTACACTCTAGCTGCCCTGTTTTGGATCAGTTGACGTCTCCAGTCTGTTTTGATAGGCAGCCCCATCTACAGTGCATTGCAGTGATCCGCACGAGAGCTTACCAGAGCATGGATTACTGTAGCTAGGCTCTGCCTATCCAGATATGCTAGTAGCTGATATATCAGCTGAAGCTGATAAAAGGTGCTCCATGCCACTGAGTCCACTCATGTCTCAAGTAACAGTTGTGGACCCAGGAGCACCCCCAAGCTGCAAGCCTTGTTCTTCAGGGGGTGTGCAACCCACCCAGAATAGGGTGAATATCACCCCACTGTACAGATGAACTGCCCACTAACAGCCCCCCATCTCAGTTTGTTGGCCCTCATCCATGCTCAGACACGGAATGGCCACTGCCTCGACTGGGTTTGATGAAATCGAGAGGCAGGGCCAAGCGCCATCTGCATATTGATGGTGCTTCAGCCCATAGCTCTGGATAACCTCCCCCTCTGTAGGGGTTTAACATGTAGATGTTAAATAGCAGAGAGGATAAAGAGGAACCCTGTGGTACCCCATGGCGTAACTACAGAACAGATGCAGAACAATAATCTCCTAGCAACACCTTCTAGAATTCGTCAATAGGAGTGGAACCACTGCAATGCAGTTTGTAGCAATGAAGTTATCAGTCACTGATGTGGATCTTAAATGAGATAAAATGGTAAATTGAACTCATTCCCACCAGTGTGCATCCTAATTACTTTGAAGCACTGAAACATTTTCCCTCATGTTACCTGTCCTGCCTCACTTATCTCCATGTACCTAATCTTTCCAAGCCAGCACTTTCCCTAAGGATATCTATCCAAATCATCACTGTTCAAATGTGACAATTCTGAGTTGGCAAGTCACACCTTCCTCAAGGTGCACTCCTGTTCTCACCTGCAAGCAGAGCAGTTCTGATGAGGAAGCTTGAGAATGCTCCCCTGAAGGTACCCCACTGTGCAAACCATTTTCTTCTTTTATCCCCATTCTTCTCAATGCACACTCAGCTTGCCTTTAACATTAAGTAATATCCTACATAGAGTTGGGTGAATGAGCAATATTCAGGTTCTCTAGGATCCTCTGCTTGTCTAATGTCTAAAGCATATTTGTGAACACAGCTTTCAGTGTGCAGACAGGAAAACTGTACAACTGGAGCATTAATAACATGCAACATTTGGGCAAAGTCCCCCAAATTTACATAGATTTCCTAATTTGTACAACTTTTCTCCATAGAATAAAGTGAGATTGAGTCACTCTGCTGGGTATTTGTGCAGACTAGAACATCAGAGCAAAACTGAACTGGCCAAGTTATGCAAACTGAATGTGAGCACATGTCCAACAATTTGCAAATGTTTTTGGCAGACACGTGCTCAATCAAATAATCATGTTCAGGACATAAAACAGAGAATGCTTACTTGTTTTGCAAGCAAACACTAATTTCTCATATATTTGTAATCTTGCCCCTTAACACAAAACATTATGCCCTGTACGCTGTAGAAGATAGCCCTCTTAAGTCCTAGGTCTATATAGACTTTTAAAGGGGGAAAAATAACATGGCCTCAAATCTGCGATGAACCAGATATATTCCCTGTTCTATCATGGTTGAATGGCTGCTATGGCTGCCAGACATGGGTTTAAAGAGCTCCACCCCTGGTGCCATGCAGCTTTTCTGTTTTTTCAGAAAATGCCTGCACCAAAATACCCAGCCACACTCTGTTGTGTTGGGGCTGGGAAGAAGAAAGAAATTTTCTTGGGTTCCACATAATATTTTCAGTAAAAATAACTGAGCTGTTATTTCAAATATGTTTGTTCTACTGTCATATTAGAGAGAAAAGGAGTGGAGGAGGGTATTCTAATGTTTTAGGAGTTTGTGCAGTTCTAGCTACTTCCTTCCCTGTCATACAAAATGCAACAATTCAGATAGCACTATTTATAGCATGTGTTGCAGTCTGGAGAAGATGTCCAGGGAAGTCTTAGAAAGACATCCACTAATGAGCAACAGTTGCCATAGTAGCAGCCGCTCCTTGGCTTGACCCCTTGGAAAGTACTGACCTATTTCTTTCAAAGTGACTTCTCCATCTTAATTATGAAATTTCTAAGTGAAATCAGTATGTGTCATGTACATCTATACCTACCTTCAGTTCCTGAATTCTGGCTCATGACCAAGAAATAGAACCATGAGTCCTTCATGATTCAAAGCAAAATGGCTACAAACTGTAACTATATGTGGGGAAAGGCAAAAGAATCTGGGCCATGGGCACATTTGGGAAACCTTCCTGGGGATCACTGCAAATGGCTTCTATGGGTGGCATGGCAAGGACAAGTAACTTGCCCTGAAGGCAGATGTGGGGTCTGAGTTCCAACACACCAAACAGCTCCCTGGAAACCACTGTTTTCAGCATCAATAGAAATAAACAGAACACCAAACAAATAGAACACCACCCAGAGGGCCTTGTTTGGGTCCATTGGCTGTGGTTTTATAAATCAAACAGAGAATAAATGAATAAGTTTATTCGAGATAATGGGCTGGATGAGGGCCAATAAACTGAAGTTCAATCCAGATAAGACGGATGTTCTATTGGTGGGTGATTCAAGCTCCTGGGTAGGTGACTTGGGCCCTGCCCTGGACGGGGTTGCTCTCCCTCTAAAGGACCGGGTCCGCAGCTTGGGAGTGCTCTTTGACCCAGAACTGTCCTTGGAAGCCCAAATGACGGCGGTGGCTTTCCTTCAGCTTCGACTAATCCATCAGCTGCATCCCTACCTGGAGGAGGATTGCCTAGTAACAGTAACACACGCGTTGGTTACTTTCTGGTTGGATTTTTGTAACGCGCTTTATGTGGGGCTGCCCTTGAAGACAGTCCAGATACATCAGATGGTACAAAATAGAGCTGCCAGGATGCTGTTGGGGATTGGGCATTATTCTCATATAACCCCAGTCCTCTATCAGCTCCATTGGCTTCCCATCGAAGTGCAGGCTCAATTCAAGGTGCTGGTTATTACCCTAAATGGCTTGGAACCAGGATACCTAAAGGAATGCCTTTTTCCCTATTTGCTCTCCGGCCCCTTGAGATCAGCAACAGAAGCCCTCCTCCGGGAACCCTCTGTGAAAGACGTTAGGAGACAGAGTACCTGGAGGAGGGCCTTCTCTGCGGTGGCACCCCAACTATGGAATACGCTCCCCAGAGAGGCCTGCCTGGCACCATCATAGCAACAGAGCGAGTCAGAAGGGGCCTCCCGGGCCATCTAGTCATTATATGTTTTTTGGCACCAGGTTAAGACCTTTTTATTTAATCAATATTTTAATATGTTTTAATAATGAATTTTATTATTGTATGTTATTAACTTGCCACCAGAGTGAGTTGTCAATTTATTTATGCTGTTAGCCATCCAGAAATGTTAGTAATTGGACGGCATACAAATTTTATAAATGAATGAATGAATGATTATGTCCCAGAGTTGACCAACAGGAAGTAATGGGTTTCTGTGCACAAACCACATGGAGAAACATTGTAATGCATAGTTCCGGCATCAGATAAGATTGACATCTTGGAACTCACACAATGAACACAGACCTTAAAATGTTCCACTGAAAAGAGAGACTTGATTCTTTCTAACTGATCACTCCACAGTCCTCTCATATGTACATAAAAACAAACCTTCCAAGATCGATAGGAGTTCTAATTCATTTCCCATAGGCAATAGGTGTTCTGGGACAAAATGTCTGGAGGATCCCAAGTTGTCCAGCCCTGATATATATGGTAAGGCATGCATACTACTAACCCTCTTCAATTATCCTTGAAGGACTAGTCCTCAAAGAAGTCATTCAAAGAAATATGCATCAAATTCTGCCTTGAATTTTCTTTAAGATCTATGGAGTTATCTTTTGATAAAGATAAACATCTATTCAGTTTATACAATGGAAGAGAAAACAAATGCTTAGGAGCCCAATACACAAAGCACTAGTAGTAAATTATTTCATAGATAAATATATTCAGGATTAACTTATTTCTTAACTATCCTATGCCTCACAGTAGGAAAACACAAATGATCATACCAAACTGAAAAATGCAGTGATATTTTTCTTCATGGACCATGCACAATCATTTTGTTTAATGTATAATTTTCTGAAATAACACACCCATTTTCTTTCTTTTCCTTGTTTGTTTGTTTTCCATAAAATGTCATGCTGCAAAATGGCAATTCAGACCACTTTCAGTGCCAGATGGCAATTTAATATGGTGTCATTTGCTTTATTGTTATGGCATTTGTTTTCAAAAATTTCCCTTTGATTATGATGTTTCCATGGTCTTTTAAAGGACAATTGCCCTTCTGTTCTGAATCAACCATGTTATCACTGTTGGTACGCCTGACAATCTTCCATTTTGTGTTTGCTTTCCAGCTCTTAAAATATTGCTGGAATTGTAAAATCTCAATACATTGAGTAGTTAAGATTCTGACATTCCTGGTATACAAATCTATGGCTACCAGCTCTTCTTGGAGAATTGCCACATAGAGCAGGATCAGAGTATCTATTCATGGCATGATCATCCCTGCTGCATTTTTTTGAAAGAAATGACAAAGCAATCACAAGGAAATCCACAACATTCAGTCCTTCATTGTCTCAACTGGCTTTTGGAGAGCAATAGCTTGCAGTATTCTTCAGAAGGAATAGGCCCATGCCGCATGCTCCTGCTCTGAATCAGGTCCTGGGAGGCTTCACAAGACAAGCAGATTGACTGTACATTATGGAGTGTATCTGCAGCTTTCTTCTTCAACCTGGAATCTCCATCACCCCAACCAGTCAATGACTATGCAGGCTGGACAGGATGTGAGTTATTGTCGCACTGGAGGAAGCTCTGCAGAGTTACATTGTTACTTACTGACATTAGACTACAGCATTGGTCCATCATTTCCTTGTGAAATTCAGAATGTATGCCTTCATTCTACAGTTGCACTCATCTGCCATTTGTGGTGTCTTGCAATTTTAGGAGGTTGGAAAAGAAAAGACTTCAGAATCCTAGCAGTTGCTTTGAAAGCCCCTTTGAACTAAGTTCTCATTTCCTGGACCCAACAAATATGTTTGAAATTGTACAAGAACACAAAAAGTGCCCTGAACATTTATGGTCAGGGTCCACCTATTGTTTAATAACACAGAGTTAAAAGAAATCAGCAACAGCTGTTTTAGAAGATTAAAATAAATGAAAAACAATACGTACCACCTCAAAGGACACTGTGGGTTGATTAGTGTTGGCTCAGTGGCTCATTTCATGTATGCACTGAGAAAATGAAACCTGAACACAGGCCGATATTTTTCATCTCATGCCACTTCCTAACACATATTACATTTCAACCCATCTGAGAGGATTGTAAGTCAGCCTTGTGTCTTTTCTTTTTAAATAAACATATAGTTTTCAGGTATTCTTTTTTTATGAAAAGGTTTCAACGTTTGCTCAATAGGAGATGGAATTTTGTAAAGCTGATCTTTCTCCTGTCTTCCTTTCCTTCTTCCAAACTCTTTTCAGATCAATAGAGACTTCCTTTTTCCAGTCCATAAATATATTCACCAATCAGTATGTGTCTTTAGTTCTTCTTATCCCTTCAACATATGTCTTGACATTTGAAAAGTCTGTTTGGCAGGTGAAGAAATAAAGAAAGATAGATTTCTTTGTCATTGTGCGGTGTGATTTTGTTCCCTGCTCTGTCTGCCAGACAGCCCAGAAACTAAGCTATTCTTCAAGACATGTTCACTGCTGGACTGTAACTCTGTGACAATGGACAGCTCAGCAGTAACTGAAGTGATAGAAGAACCATCTGACTCAGATTTTTTCTGATGAATCAAGGCCTACAAGCTTTAGATCTGCAGGAGCGGCTGTGGCCAATTTCTTTTCAGTGCTTTCCCTTTATTTCATTATTTCTGACATTGCCGAGATGAAGCTTTGTTATATACCACAAGCCTGTGGCCGTGGACTGGAGAGATAAGAGTTTGCTAAGACAGAGAACACACAAGCTGAGAAAATGTGTGAAAAATTGAAATGACAAGGGTGTGTTGATAGCTTGTTGTTTTGGAGCAATCATGTCTGGGTTAGAAAGGTACCTTGTGGGAAGCAGGGGGAATGAAATATGTGCTGACTACGCCTTCAGATAAAAAATCCTCAATATTTAAACCTCGCAAGTCTATTTTATATGAGATAAAGCAATTCACCTTAACTGTAGTGGTGCTCCAGATAGCTTGTCTCATGACACCCTATTCTTTAAGCACCATCACTTGGCAACATAATCCTTGCCTTGGCCCATTCAGGGCATCATACTAAAAATGATGACAAATGAGCATGTTCTGTTGGATGGCCTTCTGTGGTAATGAGTTAAGTATGTGTGAAATAGTGGAGGAAATGATGATGGTGGTGATGATGATGACGATTTTCTTTTATTCATGGAATAATAGTCCAGTTATGCTCTTCATTAAAAAGAAAATAGTTCTAGAATATACCCCCAGGAGTTGGCATGCTGTTGAACTGCTACAATTTATTTAAATATGGCTTTTTTTCTCCAGAATACAAAGCCCAGATCTCAGTCATTTGTAATGCTCACCTTTAGAACAAGTAGGGATGTATAAAACAGCAAAACTCAAGCTTTCTGAAGTTTTCAAATTTAATGATGAAGCTCATTCTGAAAGTTTGTATCTGATTGCAAGCTTCACCATTTTTCATATTAAAATGTATGCATATTTTCATGTTCATGCTCCCTAATGTACTCTTCAGTGGTGCACATCTTTAAAATACAGGGATTTCTTCTCCCATTGATTAAAGTGTATTTATGGACATTTTTTTCAAAACTACACATATTTTTATCCATACTTTTCAATTGTATGCATGCTTTCACATAAATTTTGAGAAGTAATCAAATCACATTACAGGCTTGGAAATGTGTGGACTTCAAAAGTAAATTACATCCAAGTCTGTTTCTGGGAATTGACAATGAGGTCCAGACAAAAATGAACTGAAACACATTTCTCATACGTCCTTAAATACAAGCCTTTGAAATAATAAAGTTTTGTTAAATTTTAATCCCTTCTGAAGAAGACATCTTCCTCTTTAGAAGGCAGAGCCATCCAGGTAACTTTTCTTGTTTGGACATATGAACTGGCTTGACCTCAAGGATATTGCCAGATCTTGGCCATCTGCACACATGACACTAAACCATGTCATTATTCAGTAACCACACAGAGTGGCATCTCACCTTGGGACTTGGTTTTCATGCATGAGTGGTTTCTACCTTCCTTCATCATTCCTCCTAATGCCAGCAGGTATCCCATCAACCCCTGCAGCTGAAAATCAGTCCCAGGGCACACAATACCTATTGTGTCACCCGCCTCTCCCTCATTGGACCACACACTGCCCTGGGTGTGCCTTCTTTGCCAGCTGCCTTCTTTGTTTTTATCTAGCTACTCTGTGAATTACCATTTACTCACTGTTGCAGTAGAGTAGTATTAGCATAGCATGCCCCGGTACTGCCTTGCTCTCTGCCTGTGTGCAAGCATTACCACACCCACCCCGTCCCTCCCTCCTTTCTCATGCATCCACAGCAGTGGAAGCCACTAGTGAGAGCAACCAAGCCAGGGATGGAAGGAGTGCATCCTGCCAGGCAGGTTTTCCTGATGGAGGGCATGTGGGCATCTGCCTGGAAGAGTTTTCTGTCTGTCTGAACAGTGTTTTCCACACAGCTGTGGTAGGAAAGTAGGGGATGCTGGGAGTCCCAAGGATTGTTGGGGGCAAAAGAGAAGTGGACCCACGGCTGGGAGCTGAAGTAGAAGACCTGATCTCCTTGGCGTGCTCACCTTGTTGGCAATGTCCTGCATGCAGCCCATGCCCTCCTTGCAAGCAACGTAGCTCTCGCAAGCGGAGACCATAGCTTCTGTGCATAAAGTGAAGGCAGTACACTAACCAAGCATTGATCCAGTACAGTGCAGTGACCAGGCAGGAGTGCCAGGCACTGCCGTTCCCACAGTAACTGTTGCTGGAGGCAACACAACATAGTCTCCCAGTGCCATCAAAATTCAAGAGCTGCAGGTTTTCACCCAAAGGTAGTTCCTGGAAAAAGGAAAAAAGGAGTACAAAGCAGCCAGTCAGAGTGCTTCTGGTTGCAAGCCCACTGCTGCTAGGCAGACCTGTACAGCAGTGAGTACGAGCAGTTACAGCCCATTTGAGCAGATTTTAATGGAAGAATCATGGAAACCATGTGGAAGAGTGGTTTGGGGGACAGATGTGCAAACAGGCCATGGGAAAGTGTGGAAACCATAGAACAAACCATTGTTTCTCTGCATGGTTCCACAGAGACCATCCTTACCAGGCTTCACTATGGTTTCTGGGTCCAGACATAACAAGAAGCCATTCTACTGGAGTTTCCACTGTAACTTGTCCTTATGTCTGAGCCCAGTCCTTGTGTATGCCAATTGATGTGTGGTGTACACAGCCAGTAGAAAAGATGGGGATGATCTAACAAGTTAAGAAAGTGTACCACTCCAGATGGTGGTGGACAGCCACCCCATCAACTGTAGATCACATAGCCAATGCTGTAGGATGAAGGGGAATTTATTGCAATAATATCTGGAGGACCACATTCCCCATCCTTGGTGTATAAGAACTAATTTTCCTGAACCTCTTACGTACCTGTATACTTGTGGTGTGGGACATAAAGCACCTGAGGCTGACTGATGACTCAAAGATTCTACCCAGCACTTACAAAAAAGAAAACTGTTCAGAGAATTATGGATTTTATAGCATCTGGTATACTCTATTTGCAGGGACATCAATACACAACTTGATGCATTTGGACAGCTAAAAAGAATGATAGACCATTCTCACCTCAAGCTAAATGAAGAAATACAGTACAGAGAGATCCTTAAGTCTAGCAAAGTATGCTCTGAGTAAGGCCAAGGGATCATCGGTTGTGGGGCAGGGAGGATCCACGTCAAACCTCTCACACAAACCATGAACCTATCCAATGCTGAGATTATGTTTTCTGAATTTCTGCACACTGGCCTTTCCCACACTGTTTTACATAATGTCCAGCCTGAAGAAAAATCCTACAAAGCTTGCTAACTACTTTGTAACTCTTTGGTTGATTGAAATAAAGTTATTATCTCATAGTCATTATCGTCATCATTATTCTAATCAACCAATGCAGCTGCAAACATTGTATAAAGAAACAAATTGCCTGAAAGCTTGTTTTTTTCAGGTTTTTTGTTGCAAAATTGTGGTTAATTTCCCCAAGCTCAATTTCTCATGCAAGTTCACATTGAATAGGTATGTTATTTAGATGACTTAAGGCACAATTGTATGCAAGTTCATACGGGAAAACAGGCCTGCAAGTCCAGCCTGCTGGTTTTGTAGGACTTTCTTTCGATTTAAGTTAACCATTCTTACTCCATAGTATAGGGGAAAGCCTCCATCCTAATCCCTGCTGTCCTTTGAATTTACTTATATTCATGAAATGGTCCGTGACTATTTCATTTAATAATTTAATGAAAAGTTTAAAAAAAGATCTAAGTTATTTGTATTTTTTTCTGTTGTTGATATTTGAGAATTTTCCATGAAGGGAGAAATGGCATCCAGACTTTCCAAAGCTTTCCACCCCTGCCATAGATTATTGCTGCCTCTCTTAATGAGTACTAGCATGCTGAAATGAAATTCAGCATCTATCATGCATTAGTATATAGTAAGTTGCCTCCATACTTCACCAAAAATTGGTTGCACTTGATTTTTGCAACTGTCCTTTAATAAGTAGAATACTTCATAATCTTTCCCACAGATAAACTTGGATGTTTTTTCTCAGAATCAGAATTTCATAAGGAATATTTTAAAAAGATCTGTAGGGTAGCTGGGAAGGAGACATTTATTCATGTACATTTCAAGCCCATAAACCAGCAGCATCAAGATAAAGAAGAATATCAGTTCCAGGGATAGCAATGCTGTCCCATGATGTCCTGAGCATTTTGAGGCATTGGCTCTCCTACCAGATGCTCCTCTCTCCTGCCTAGGCAGAGAGCACTCTGATAGAGATAGGTTACAGTAGTCTAAACACAAGGATCATGGATTAACATTGCTGGGTTCTGCCTGTCCAGATAGGGATGCAGTTGGTAAATCAAACCAAGTTGATGGAAGATGCTCCTGGCCACAGAGGCCACCTGGAACTACAGAGACAATTCTGGATCCAGAAGCACCCCAAGCTCTGCACTCCATTCTTTGGGGGAGATTGCAACCTCATCCATCCAGGACAGGGAGAATATCATCCGTCTGAACTGAGGTTCCCCCACCAATGCCACCTCTGTCTCATTTGGATTAAGCTGGATGGTAACATTGTGTCAACCATCCTGGTCACTAATGTATTCCATAAAGCAACCTGCGCTCTGACAGGAATGCCAACCATATCAGCTGGGAAAACCTCCAGAGCCCTCTGGAAACTTAAGTGGATCCATCAGACTCCAGGGACAGACCTTTCTAATAGGTTCCCCACCCTTTCAGAGGGAAAGAGCAGTCAAAAGTCTAAATCTCAAGAGGAAGTGATTTGATCATAACAAAGGGGTTAATATCGCCCCCCTTCCAGATCACCATCTTCCTGCCCAGTTGAAAAAAACAGCTTGAAAGTGTGGTCGTTTTCATGCATTGGGTGGCTGACATGCTGAGACAGCCCCATGCTTGTTGGCCATGAGCTGCCCCGGAGAAAGCAGTCTTGGTGTGGGAATTGAGATTCAGGGGGTCCTTTGCACCAGGTTCAAGACTACCTCCATCAGGACAGCAGAGAGTCTAATATGCAGCAGGGTGGGCGATATACTAGCAGACTCCCCTGCCTGTCTCAATGGCCCAACACTAAATGCAAACACTCAAGACCTGTCTTCAAGTGGACTGGAAGCTTCAAAGGGGGGACCATATTGGCTAGCCCCCCTTCCTGATCCCCAAGGCATGGCTGGTGCTATACTGAGCATGCAGGTGTGCACAACTGGGAAAGAATAGCATTTCCCCTCCTCCCACCCAGGTTTCCTCAATACAGGTCAGGTCAGTCCCCTAATCCACAATGAGAGCATGGATAACTGAAATGGAGTGATGGGGCATTTATGGCAGTTTCTTTTCACAGGTCTACTTGTACTGACATTGTTTCAGCTGTTGATTTAAAAAAAAAAACTATATTGAAGTATAATGTTCTATGTTTTATTGTTTTTTGTGAACTGGCTGAAAAGCTTTGACTATTAGGCAGTATAGATATAAATTTCCACAAACATCCTCAAGATTGAGTTATGGCGATGGCGATATGCAAGCAGTTTTACTTTTGCAAGGAACCTAAGATGGTTCACATAGTCTTCCTCCACTCTTTTGTCTTCACAACAGCAAGCCTGCAAGGTAGGATAGGCTAAAAATGAGTGACTAGGAGCTTCCCAGTTGAACAGCGGCAAGAACCCAGATCACCAAGGTTCCCAGTCCAACGCTCAAACCATCACACTGCACTGGCTCCCTTTACAATTTATTCACATTTTCCCCCATCATGGTAATGGAGTTGTAGCCTGGACAAAGGCACTATGGAGCTCTTGTGACCTGGCAAAATAACTCTCTCGATGCTCAACCATGCTTGGTCCCTGACATTAGGATTTAATGTATGCTTCTTGGAAGCCTGCTTGCCACTCATAAATGCACTGGTCTGTCTGTGCATCCATTCCTGTGTCCTTGTGTCAGCACAGTGGTTCATGAGTAGCAGCTAATTGACTGGTCTGTTTGTTTTGCACACAGAAGAAGACTAAAATGAATAATGTCCACTTAGGGGAGCTCTCACAGTTGACATGATTGTCATTTTCATAATCTAATCTCCTTAAATTAGTATTAACATTTAGCCCTGTTAAACAGATCTGTTGAGATCAATATGAAAATATCATTGCTGTTCATATGGCTGCAACATATCGGAATTCTTATATTTTGTATGGGGGGGAGCATTGTTTTCTTCTCTAGAATCTCTTGGGAGTTAATTTCTTTACATTTGCTCTAAGCAGAACACGCAATAACAGAGATCTGAAGCTCAGCCAGGACCTGTAACATTCAGGCACAGTTTTAGATAGAGCAATATACTCAGCCTTGCTGATCCATCAGAGTCTTATGTTAGACCACCCATCCACCCGCAGCCCTGTAAGGTAGATTGGAATAAGAGTCCATGGCCCAAAGTCACCCAGTTTGCTCCATGGCTGAGTGAGAACTGGTATGCAGATCTCCAGAATCCCAGTCTCACACTCTTAACCACCAAATCACACTGGCATTCACACTTGTTTCAGTTCCCGAAGAAAAAGCACCCCTGTGGAGAGAGGACAAGTGATGGCAGCTTTTGTGACTCTTCCTCCTTAGGCAGGACAGCCCCACCTGGCCTTCCTTCTGTGTGTGTTTGTGTGCTTTTTTCAAAATCAAAACTGAACTTGCCGCTTATTTCTCCAGCAGCACATTCTTTCACCAGGACTTCTAAGGAATTGAGTTACAACTCTTATAACCTGTGATGGAAAATGCAATGGCTGGCACCTCATCCTGACCCTCTGGGGAAAGATGAGCTGCTGAGGAAGGGAATTGAACCCTCTTGCTTTGCCCAATAACATACTGAATCCACTTAAAGGGTTTTGATGTTTGAGTGGACCCACTCCAGGAGCCCTTTTTTAACCGGGGTGGGGGGGGGTGATGAATAGAAGAACAGGATCTGATTTTTCTGCTTTCACTGAGGTCCATTTGCCATTACCAGATCAATTGATTTCCATGGGGAAATGAATATGGCTGATGGCATTTTGATTGGTCCCATTGCATAGGCTTTGTTCGCAGGGATTTCAAGATGTCATAACAAATGGATCAAAGTTTGGCAAAGTTAAACTGACTTGTTATAGCATAATTCAGTCCAGGAAACTATGGGTCAATTTTACACTGAAAGCTGGTCAGGGAACCACTATAGTATAAGGTCTGTCCTGAGCCACATCATTTTCATACTGGACACAAAACTATCTAATCATGCTGTTGAAGTTAAAGTATATCTGTTTGCAATGCAAATTAACCTAGCTTGTAATATGCAAATACATTTCAAAGCAAATGTCCTTGCGCCTGAAAAATGGTCATTGGCTTGCAGTTTAAATGGAGAATAATTCAAGCTTTGCACCTGCATGGCATGCATTCCTCAGACTAGGCAATCAAAAAGGCAGCTGCTTGGTTGGCAGTTGACACATGTTTGTTTATTGCTAAAATTGACTTTAGATTTTTAAAGTGAAGTTGTAATTTACAGAATGCCATGTGGATCACTTATACTCCCAGGATGGGGCCTGCATCATGTAAAGCCAGCCTTTAGAAAAACAATTAGCATGGGCCCTCAGCAAGAAATATTTCTCCTGAGGTCATAAGAATCTTTGGAAAACAAAATGTCTGGCCATTTGAAGGAGAAAAACATTGCTTCATGACCAACCAGGCAATTTACAGATATGCCAGACAAACTAATCAATTAAAATGTTATTCTAATTAAATACAGAACAAGAGAATTGCTACTTTTATTATCCTTATTATTGACACAAAGACCACATGACAGCACAATAGCCAGCCTATAAGAGCATAGCCAATTAGGTGGGGGAGGGATAATTGTAAAAGGAAAAAAGTCCAACATGGTATAGTATCTTAAGATTGCTGGATAATTTCTGCATTTGGACAATCACCACCATGCTTAGTTTCCCTAGTTCTCTCTAGTCCAGAGGCACTCTGGGAGATGAAAATGGTGGCAGACATGGCATGCCTGTGATGGCTGAACAGCTATATTTTCTACTGAGGATGCTGCAATATATAACGTATCTTTCTGGCTTGTTTGGAGGCCCTTTGAGCTAGAGGTAAAGCTAACTGTACCTGTGTCTGTATGTGTTTCTAAAATACAGTGGTACCTCTGTTCACAAACACTTCTGTTCATGAACAATTCAGTTCGTGAACAGAAAGTTCAGTAAAATTTGGGTGACAACCACGATCGTGGCCATGTTCCTGCACGAACACAATCACAATCACGGCCATCTTCCCCACAGGAACACCATTGTGGCCATCTTCCCCGCACCACCACCACATGTCAGAGCGTGTTCAAGCGGGGAAGATGGCCACAATCGTGTTTATATCGCAGACTCTCTCTCAAATCGCTGTCACAGACTCTCCCTCCAAACAATGACCTCCTGCCCACCCACCTTCCTATCCTCCATGTCAGAAGTCACCTCAAGCAAGTTTAATGTTCTTTCTCTTCATACTCTACTGTACTGTATTTTGTTTCATATTTTTGTGGTTAAAAAAAAATGCATATGGTTCAGAACGGAGTAACCTTATTTACATTGAACCTTATGGGGAAATTTGACTCGCTTCATGACCAATTCGGTTTGCCACCAGAATCATGGAACAATTTAAGTTCATGAACCGAGGTACCACTTTGCTGTTCTGAAGGAAAACCAGACTGTGTCTGAAAGGCTAAAGCCTGGTAGTTGGGAGATTATATTCTCCTGTAAGAAGATTGGTTTTGCTTGTCTCAACCTATGCTCAACCTCTCTCAACCTGTATAGTGGCTCATGACAAAGGTAGGCATGTCAGGCCCTTGCCAAAGGACCACATCCCAGTACGGCTCAGCTGAAGAAATGCTCCTGGTGTTGCCATTCCTCTTCATCATTCTAATCTGCTCATTTATCTACCTCTTGATCTGGCTCAGACACTGGTGGTGGTGAAAAGGAGGAATAGTAGATGCTGCTGTATCTTTACACACTTGCTCTCTGCCTGTCAAACAATCAAGTGGTAGCAATGATGACAAGAGAATGAAGTGCAAACACAGCTGGAGGCTCAGTGAGACTACTTGCCCAAATGTCATCAAAAAGCAGGAGCTGGCACAGTACAAAATCAACCTGAGTCTCCAGATAGCGAAACCCTCATCTGCCCTTGGAGCTTCTCGATGCTCACGGAAGAAGTGAGGTATGTACAAGAGATTTATGTTCCATATAGTTTCCATTGATTAGAACTGAAGAACTGAACCGGGCCTCCATGAGGGTAAAATCCACAACCCTGATAATAAGGAGCCCGGGCTGGACAGTTACAATTGTAGTTCAGTATATCCTCTGCTCCAAGAATATATTGGTGCCCAGAATTCTGTGATCAAACAAAGCAGGAAGGTACATGTAAAAAATGAAACTAAGAGGGAAGAAATGATAAAAAGTCCTGAGTGCCAGTGAAAAGGGGTCTTTTGTCAAACAGTATAACAAGCAGTTGATTTTTGGTCCATGAAGATTTCCATAACACATAAGGACAGTAATAAACACTAGCACTCAGTAGTCTAAAACATTATTGTAATTATTTTGGAGGTCCATTGTGTCACAGGATGGTTTATTCTGTTGCATAACAAGGTCAACATTTATTTCTCTTTCACAATGGTACGTAAGAACACATGCTGGCGTGACATTTACTTCCACATCCCCATCTAGTACTTGATCTCTGGTATTCTCTGTCTATGAGACACCACCATCCAGGAATTTAATTGCAGAGCACATTAGGTAAAGAAATTGAAATACTCAGAATTTTGCTTAAGTCCATGGGTTCATAATCTACATCCCAGGAGTTGCCTGCTGCTGCCAAAGCTCAACTGCAGCATCTACAAGAAGTATCCTGACTTGGGTTGTATGAAGAATCCATTCTGGTCTTGGCTCCCCTGCTTCCTTGTGGCTGTGAATCCATGTTCCTGCACACCAAGCATTCATATGGGCACCCAGCAGGAAGCGATCCCATGTAAACACTGCAACTAGTTTCTGCACATGTGACTTTGTGCTGCATCTGCTATGAAAGAAGTTTGCTGGTTGTAGAACCAGAGTTCCACAAGTGTTTGTGGCCTTCTCTTGGCTCAGCACACTTCCTAAATGAGGGCCAAGCACTAGAACAAGATCAACAAACAGAAGAGGTT
>NW_025335641.1:1557374-1629964 GCF_004798865.1 Varanus komodoensis
GCCCTCATTTATCCTGATACATTTCCCTTTATTCTCATTGCTGCTAGCAGTGAAGATAGTGCAATCAGGTACAGAATGATTGCGCTCGCTCGCTCGCTCTCTCTCTCTCTGTGTATTTATATATGTACAGGTATGTGTGCATGTGTATACATGCAGCCCAAAACCAGCCTCACATCTGTCCTTCAGCACCAAAATTGTGTGCACTTCTGGTATTGGGAACCTAATTTGACTAGACTGTCTGTCTCCTTCTGAACTTGCATTTTATGATTTTCTATTGTGGAACAGAAGTGACTAGAATTAACTGAAAAGATGTGTAAAACCCCAGACATCATCTGAATTTCTTTTTAAGAATGTAGTCATAGACCAAATAAAAAAAAAAAATCCGTAATGGAAATCCAAACTAACAACACAGCAGCATGAATACTTTCTAGCCACTCAGAGAAGTATTGAAAAGACGAGCCTTTAAATATAAGTGTTCATTATTAAAAACCACTGGGAGCTTTTGGAAGAAGACAAACACATCTTATTTAATGGCCTTTTGGGAGCCAATGTATTCATAATAAGAGGATATAAATCTCTTTTCTGGTTCCTTTATCTGATTCATTGGTCTACTAGCTCTTCTGTTGTGCCTATCTTCTTCCATCAGCAACTCAGGAGAACCTTTAGTTGCTACAAATTCACAGGGAAATTTGTCCAGGGTCTTTAATTGACTTGGAACCCAGCCCATTTTAAAATTAAATGATAAGGGAGTCCTTTTTCTCACAACTTAAATAAGAACACAGTTTTCAGAGGTTGCGCCTCTGCCTTTTTGACCAGACAAATTAGCCATTACATCCTCTTGAGCAATTCATTAGTTACTAATGGCTGCAGTGGCATCTGCTGATGACAGCGAAGCTGATCAAATGCTGCTTTCATTGCTGGTAAACCCATCCAGAAAGCCCCTCATAAAATTTGTCCATTACACACATTTTCATACTCCCTCCAATGCCTTTACAGAGCAATGATGTTCTTTATGACTATGCTTCAGAAATACAGCTTGTATGACCCTAAGTCCTGAGCCCTGTATTTCTTCAGTAACTGCATGCAAACTAAGGAAATCTACAGAAGAAGCAGCAGCAGAAGTTTAAAACTGGGGGGGGGGGGGGATGTTCCATTGTAGCACATGAGGCCATATTCTTCCTATACTGACTAAATACGAAAGCAACCTCAGCCAATTTCATTAACACCAATGCCCTTTCAAATCTCAGTGAGGCATGACTCTAAACACCTACTTTAAAGCCTATTTGCATTGGCAAAGCAGTATCAATAGGCCATTGGCTGCAATCCTGAGATCACTTGTACTTGAAGTTAATGGGATTACTCAGGTGATTCACAGTCTGAGGCCTCTAGCTTGAACTGCCAGATTGATTTGGGGGGACAGATTGTTGGAGCTTTTAAAGACATGCTTAACATGTCCTTGTATATTGTGTGTTTTTTCACTGTTAAATGTATGTTCCTTTCCCTAATTCTCTTAATGCAACAAGAAACTTTACCAGAATGTTCCTAAGCAGGAATTGTTTGTTCAAATATAGTATTTTTCAGGGCAAAACTCTTTAGTCGTTTCCTTCATGCTAGGTCCCTTTAAAGAGATTGTCAGGAAGGTCCTTAAGCTGGCCCTGTAGCATAGATGCAGTTATATAGAAGATACATGCTTGCAACCTGTAGCACCTGCATAGCTCCTGTGGCCTTCAGTGGATACTGGCACCACAACAATTAAACTCTGCAACACTATAAAGCCAGCATGAATAACCCAAACAACTGTCAGAAAGACCTTAAGGTTTGGCTCAGTGACTAGATATAGCACTGGAACTGCAATGAAGCTGTGTCAGCACCAGCCAGGCCTCTGAGGTGCAGCATGACTTTAAAGAGGTGTGAGGGGAGTAAATAGTTGTGTTAAGAAAAGTATTTCATTTATTTATTTAAAATGTTTAAATAAATGTTTAAATCTGTATTTCCATAGAAAATCTCAAGATGGTTTACAATTATAAAAACATTGAAGCATTAAATAGTACTTGATTAAAATAGAATTATATTAGCTATATATTAAAATTAACCATTAAAATACTGATTAAATAAAAAGCTCTTGGTCTGGAGCCAGAAAGAATGAAGAGTTGGCACCAGATAGATCTCTCTGAGGAGCATATACCACAATCAGGGTGCCACTACTGAGAAGGCCCTTCACCTTGTCACAGCCCTCCTTGCTTTCTTCAAGGAAGGCTCTTGGAAAAGGACTTCAGCAGAGGATCTTAAGGACCAGACAGGTGTTTATAGAAGCAGTTTCTTTAGAAAACCAGGCCCTAAACCATTTAGAGATTTATATGTCATTGTCAACACCTTAAATCAGACCCAGACTTAAACTGGTAACCAGAACAGGACCAGTACAGGACCAGTGTTATATGGTCATATCTGCCAATCCCTTTCAAAGCCTGGCTGCTCTATTTTGTACCAATAGAAGTATCCAAATTTTCTTTAAGGGTAGCCCCACATAAAACACACTGTGATAGTCCAAATGGAAGTTACTAGTGCATGGGTTGCTGTTGCCAGGCAAGGATCCAGCTGATGGATCAGCTTCAGGTGGTGGAAAACACCCCTCATCACAGAAGCCACATGGAATTTCAGGAGAATAGTTGACTCCTGAATTAGCTAAAATAAGCACATGAAACTTTTTGTATATGAAACTGTTCAGAACTACCTGGATGGGTTGGGAATGAAAGCTGAACCTTCTGCATGCAAAGCATATGGTCTACTAGTGAGCCACAATCATTCTTCTTCTTCCAGAGCTGCACATCCATCGCTCTGTAACATATCTAGATTGATTATTTGCAAAGTAGCCCTTATGAATCAAGGGTAAAGAAAATAGAAATCTCAGGACTTTGTTGAGAAAAATGTCTTCTGATAAATTTTGGCTCAGCTGTAGTTGTCATGGCTCATCACTTTTTCTAGAATATTCTCAATGTTGAATTTCAAAAATATGATTCTGGATATACCTTATCTCTAATGCAGGTGCAGAGAGATTTACTGTAGAATGAAACACAGGACCTCTTCATTTATATGCCTCCACCACTTCATAGGTAAGGTAAATACAAGAACCCTGCCCTAACCCAAGAACATGTGTCTGAAATCGCTACATCTTTACCTTTCTTTTCAAAAGTATTTCTTTTCTGTTGACTTGAATGAGAATGACTGAATAGAGTTTGAAAGAATTTCTTGGCAGCCCACTATGATCAACCTGTAACTATGGGCTCAGAAGACAAGAGAAGCTGCTGCAAAACACCTCATTTTTCCATCAACTTCAATCTGTATTTCCAGGGGTTGGAGTTCATGCACATTTTGCAAAGCCCCCAAACAAGTCAGCTGGTTTTTACATGATAGCAGTCCCCATACATTCAGCAAAGGGATGATACTGAGCTTGTCCTGTTAGTGGAGGTCATTGCATCAGGGAAATGCAGCCTTAGACTTCTGGGGGAAATGAACAGAGTGTTTGCCAAAGGTATATATTTACCACTGACCCTGACACAGCATCAGCAGGCTCATCTGACCTTGGATCAGCTATTGAAAGCCTTAGGATTTTAGTGCAACTGAAGCAGTGCAACCAATGGTTGTGTCCCCCTGGCTAGATCGATGCATGTTTTGAATGAATGATTTTGCCCTTAGACAACCATGTATTTTGCTTCTCTGCACAACAAATAGGTGAGTTAATAGCCCTATCCCCAGGCCAGAAACAAAATACAAACAAAATACAATTCTCTGAACTAGATGGCCCAGCAAATCTATCCCCACAAAATGTGTTCAGTTCTGTTAGTTCCAGAAATATGATCAGAAGCCCTGCTCCAGGCTGTGACATTTGCAGTACTGGTAGTAATTCACCAGGTCAACCTCCCAAAACAATGCTCTTTATTTTTATTTTTAAACACACACACACACACACACACACACACACACACACACAAATACAGGGATTGAAGCTGTGAATCCAAAACAGAGATGGCAAAGTGAGATCAGCATACCTCAAACATATGCCTTGAATTATCACTGAAAACAGGAATTGCAATCGTGTAGCTAGAGAGTGAAAAAATAAAGGATTTTCATTTTGAATGAAACTCACAGCTAACAAAGGATAACTGATATATCGCCACTATCCTCCAGATGGAAAGTCTACAAGTTGCTGGTTCAAGCCAGCAACACTATTTTTTCAGATGGACTTGACATAGTTCTGATCATCTTGTGACCATAATACAGCCAAAAAAAATCTAGTGTCCAAATTATGAAATAGCTGTGCAAAAATATGTAGTAGAGACACAGCTTCCTACAGATATGCCAAGCTATAGACAGTTACGCTTGTCAGAGCAGCATGTGCAAATCTACAAAACCTGAGCTCATAGAAGTTCTCCAAATTCCACCCCAAACATTGTTCCAACTCATCTGTATCTGTTGTGAGTTTTATTTTTGTTTCCTTTTCACATGAAAACCCCTGCATATTTGTGCGCATTTTTTGAAATATATGTATCAGTTGTGTGCATCTTTGAAATGTATGCAATTTCCCCCCATCGATTAAAGTGCTTATTTTTCAAAAGTGTGTATTTATAATCCATTTTATAACTTTTGGGCTGCAGTCATAGGGTGGCCATGTGTGCTCTTCCAGAGCTGCATTTCAAGGACTGTCTTGCACTCAAAGCATTGCCAGACAAATGTTCCATATTTCAGTATCTCCTTCTCTTCAAGCTCTAGTTTGAATGCTCTGTCTAGCTCTAGTTTCAAATAAAGAAGCATAACAATTCTTTCCCACCAATAGTTCACACTTGAAAAGCAGAATTTACAGGCTGGCACACAGGCCACCTGGTCAAAGTCATTCACACTATATGCTGTAACAATTGTTTATAAATCAGATTGTCTACATATAAATTTACATATGAAAAATCTATGCAAATAACTAACCTCTTTTGTCCTCTTTTTAGTGGGAAATTGCTCAGAGGATTCTGGACTCATTTTCTCTGGGCATGAGCCCTGTTGAACCTAATGGAATTTACTTAGTAATATACTATGTGTGCATACTTACCAAATACTCATTTCCTTTATTTGGCAAGTAGTGCAAATGACTTCAGTGGCATTGTTTCGCAGAATCTCTTTTTCCTCCCTAACCCTAACCCTTACCCTAACCCTGACCCTTCCTTAAGCTATTGGGCCGTAGCAGTCTGAAGTTCTGGAAACATCTACTTATTGCTAAATTCAGTTCTGCTTTGAACTGAAGAAAATATATAAACTAGAAACTGAGGCACAATCAGACCAATTCACCAATTCAGAGCAGGTGAACAGAATCTTCTACCCCTACCTTTGAAACCTGCAGTTTTAAGATCATAAACTACAGAGATGTCTTCTTGCGTGCTTGGAGATTATGGAAGAGATTGACAGTGCTTATGGGGACTGGGTCTACTTCTCCCAAAATATAGCATTCCAAGGTTGTTGCTGCAGAGCCTGAATCTGAACAGAAAAAAAGAGGTGTGTCAGAATATGTGGTCATGCTTTGCTGAAATGCCAAGGCCAGCATGCCCTGAAATCAGACAAGAAGCTGGTGAGAATTGTACTATGTCTGGTTCTGATGAAAACACTGTTGAACAGGCAGGGCTTGAAGAGTCATAGTCTGGTGTCTGATCAAATAAGCAGACTGAGTAGTGTCTGTCACTGCCTCTATTCCCTACCGCAAGCAATGGGAACCATGCTGAGTGTAGAACTAACTCTGGTTGGCTGGGGAGGGAAAAGGGAGGTTCAATCTGGAATGAACTTCTTGGCATGCATTGTTTCCTTACTCTGATGGCTTACTTACTTCATTGATGTCTTTTGTGAATGACATCTGCAATACTTCTCAAAACCCAGGTAGCTGACCAGCTTTAGCGCTATAAGGACTATAGTCAGAAGTCTCTTGTCTTATCTGCTTGGAAAGAGGAGAAGGGGGGACTTTGTGCCTTTGACACTGTTCTTGCATAACTTGTGTTTAATTAAATCATAGGTCGACAACCTGCAGAGGCTCTGAATGTGACCTTAGCATTCTGGATAGCTAACAAGAGGCTAGAATGTGGGATTCTAGTGGGAAGCTGTATGCATGCCTTTTGGGATTTTCTTTTCTTTTTTTCCTTTTAAATTGTAATAGAAACAATACTCTAAAGACGACTGTTCTTCAGAATGCAGGCTTTCATGTTATGGAATATCTTGAATGTAAAATAATATTTTTCTCAGATGCTCACATTCTGCTAAACAGAAACATTTACACAAATATCGTTGAGCAAATGTATGGCACTTTAGTTGAATTAAGTCAAACTTTGGATAGTAGAAGACAATTTGGAACCTTTCTAAAAATGAAACTTATGAAAGCCTTGGAAGTTATTTGAGGCATTTTGTAATTTCATGTCTGCTTTTGGCACAGCACCGGTTTTACAGCTAATGATGAAAACCCAGAATCTGTTTCAATGGATTCTTCTTTAGAAAGTGTGAACTAACCAAGTGAACTTGGGCACTGTCAGTTTGTTCTGCAAAGCAGCAATATACATAAATGGGAAGTGGATTTCCACACAAGTGTTTTAAAAAGAGATATGGAGGTTAACTAATGATTTATTAAGAAATGTGACTTATTTTTATTAAACATCTAGATTTCTTTGCAAGTCTTTAAAGATATCAGTTTCAGTATCTCTGTGTGCTCTGGGATTGTATTTTTCTTCCTTTGAATAGCCTGGAAAAGAAGATATGAACTATGAGAATTGTTAAAGCTATAGAAAAGTCTCTCTGTGTTTTCTTTTGAGGGTAAAGGTAATTTGTTAAGAAACCTCCTTGACAGGATGATGAAGCATACTTCTTTTGTTTTTTTCCCACAGTGCATAGCCAAGAGAGTCAAACAAAAGCTAGGTTTGCTGTAACACATTGACTGACAATTAGATTTTTAAAACCTAGGAAATAGGATCTCATAATGGTACCTAATGGGATTCTGAAGCAAAGCCTACTGCTCTCAGGTATCATCAGGTAGTGAAATTAAAAGAAAAGCATAGTAACTCAATTATAGCTCAAATAGGCTCTTAACGGCTGCTGTCACAAATGGAAATTTCTTTGGCTCCATGACAATACTGCAAATTTTTGGTTTCCTGTACTATTAAAGTTGATTATGCTTCATAAAATTAATAAATGTGTATCATATTTTTGCCATGTTTCTCACACAAAAAACCTTCAGAGTTTCTTAGGGTGCTTCAACCCTGCCCTTTTCCACACTAAAATAAGATCATGAAATTAAGGACTCCTAAGAGAAAAGAATAATGTAACATAGAACAACATTCCTAGTAAATTGGGAAGTGTCAGTGATTTAGCAAACGTTCTTGTCCCCTGCCCTCACTGGCTTTAGACCTACTCCATTTGGGAAATGTGGTGGCAAATCCCTTTATGGAAACTGAGGCAAAATTGTCTAGAACAGGGGGCTCAACCTAGAGTGCCCAAACTCTCTGAGTGTCACCCTCCAACCTGCTTGTTTACTGCTATCACCCTCGAGGCATTTCTTCCTTGAAATTCTTCCTGCCTCAAGCAGCACCATTTACTGCTGTTTTTCCTGTCCCTTTCTTACAAAAACACAATAGCAGCATTGTTTCCTCTGGTCCCCGTGGTTCCTTCTGTGAGCCCCCTCTTGGTCTTATCCTCCATGCCATCATTTTGGCCATTCTGGGTGCTTTGCTAGCTAGCAGAGCTCAGGTACCGGTTCCACTCCACCTTTTCACTCCCCCTCTCCATGCATTACCATGTTGAAGGCTATGTCAGTGTGCACAGAAGATAAAGCAGCTGTGGGGATGGGTGCAGGAGATGTTTGGCCTGCTTTTGCAACAAAGGTGGGAAAAGGAGAGCAAAAGGCCTCCCATTTTTGCAAAAAGGGTACAAAGTGTTTTGCATACTGAACATGTTTAGTGGCTCCACCCATCAAGGCTCCTCCAAGTGGCTTCCAAGTTTACTGATGAGCTGACTGCTTCAGACAAAAGCATTCTTTCTTCTCAACAAGAGCTGGTTGCTCTGACTTTTTGCCTTGGTGGCTTTTGTTTCTCCTCTCCCACCCACTCCAGCTAGGAGTCTTCTCATGCATTTGCGATTGGAGGTGCCGGTGGGTGGCCCCTGGGTTGAAAGGAAAGGTGTAATCTCTTAGCAGGGAAACTTATGGGATTTCCCTTTCCACTACTTCTACCCAAGTTCCCTTTCCTCCAGCTGCCATTTTGCTTCTTCTGATTGAGGCTTGGCTGGCAGACAGTGACGCGGACACAACCCTGCATATAATTTGAAGCCAACTTACTGGCACAATCTCTGCTCCGGGTGGGAGGATGCCTTTTCATTTGCTCTTTCTCTCTAGCTTTTTTGGAGGGCCCCCAATTTTAAAAATATTAGCTTGTGTAGATTTAAACCTCAAGTCAGAGTGTCTATTAAGAACTAAATTTCATAGTATTCGATGTACTTAGGATTGCAGCTCTGCCAGCTGGTAGGTCAGATTCATGATTCATTTTTTTTAAAGTCTTTGTAGTCTGTCCATGTGGCCCAATATTCCTGAGGACTGGAGAGGCAGGGATCTCTTCTCTTCTCAATTCTCTTGATCAAAATGAGAATCCCCAGCTAACAGCAGCCATAATGGCATGGATTTGATAGGAAAGGGAAGAGTTAGACCCCTTATTCTACACTTTGCATATTGTTATTTGTTATTTATTTATTTATTATTTATTTATTTAAAGTTTTTCTATACTGTCCATTACTAAAAAAGTCTCTGGATGGCTTACAAGGATATTTTTATTTATTCAAAGATAATATTGGGATTCTCCAACTGCTTTTCTGCTAAAAATTCTGTAAGAAGATGTCTGCAAAAGAAAGTGCTGTTTCAAAAAATGAAAAATGGCAAATGAGCACCATGTCTTTAATGGCAAATGGACTGAGTACTGCTTTGTTTTAAACAAAGATAAAGCAGTTTGCCTCTTATGTCTTGAAACTGTCTCATTAGTAAAAGAGTACAATGTTATATGGCACTTTGAATTCTGTCACAAGAGCAGCTCAGTATACGAAGGAAAGGTGCAAGTGAACAAGATAAATAATCTTTAAAAATCAATGTTTCTGCAGCAAAATAGTTTTAGAAAGCACGTTGAGGAGGACCTGTTGACTGTGAGAGCCAGCTAGCATGTTACTAAATGTATTGCTGAGAGTGGTAGGCCATTTCCTGATGGTGAATTATTAAGAAGTTCATGGTTAAAGTAATGAAGGTAATGTCCCCTGATAAGGCATCTTGTGTTAGTTGTGTCAGTTTATCTGTATCTGCATTGACCAGGCATGTTGAATAGCTAGGGAAAGAACTACATATGCCACTGATTGTCAAGGTGAAAAGTTTTGATTTTTTCCCCCCCTTTGGCATAGATGAGAGCAATGACATTATACGCTCTGCTCAGCTACTAATATCTATCAGGAAATACATCCCAAATTTATAATTATGGAAGAATTAATTCCATAATTATAAATTATAAACTCCTGCAGAGTTGGAGAGGCACTACAACTGCAGAAAACATATTCTTGAAAGTGTGTGAATCAGTAGAAAATCTTGGTCCAAGTTGGGATAAATTGAAAAGCATCCCAACTGATGGTACAAGAAATATGGTGGGAAGTAAAACTGGCTTATTTGGAGGAATCAATGAAGGGATTTTGAAATTAAACAGTACATTTCTCATGTAATTTCACTGCATAATCCATCAGCAAGACTTGTGTAGTAGGATATGTCAGTGGAAAAATGTGGTGCATATTGTTGTATCCAGCATTAATTACATCAGGCACCATGGCCTTACTCATCACCAGCTTCAACATTTTCTCTTAGAGATAGATATGGAGATGTATTTTACCATACAGAAGCTGGGTGGCTTAGCAGAGGCAGAGTCCTCAAAAGTTTTTTTAGTCTTTGTCATGAAGTTGATGTCTTTTTCAGGGAGAAAGGAAAAGGTCAAGAAGTACTTTCTGACCCTGGATAGATTTTTGATTTGGCTTTCTTAACTAATATCACAGAGCATTTGAACACATTGAATCTAAGGGAAAAGGAAAGCTTGTGTGTGATATGTATTCTGAATTGAAAGTTTCTGAAGCAAAACTAAATGTTGTTGTGAAGCAAGTTAGTGAAAGTAACTTGTCAAACTTCTCATGCTGCAATAAACTACACTTTGAGAAGGATGGGAATGTACAATTTAATGTTGAAAGACACATCAAAGCACTGAACCTATTGCAGGTGGAATTCCAGAACTGCCATAAGCATAGAAAGGAAATAAGAATGTTTCAGAATTCATTTGAAGTAGCACCAGAAGACGCAAGTAACTTTTTCCTGATGGAACTAATTGATTGCAAACCAGTGATTACAAAGAAAATGGTCTGTTTGTGGTATACGTAATATATTTATCAACCTAAAGAAATTTGCTATAGGCACGTTCACAGTCTTTGGCACCATGTACATCTGTGAACAAACTTTTTCCAAGAAGAAAATTCATAGGATTTAGAAGCACTGCCTTATGAGGAGAGACTGAGGGAACTGGGCATGCTCAGCCTTGAGAAGAGAAGGCTGAGCAGGGGGACATGATAACCCTCTACAAGTACGTCAAAGGGTGTCACAAAGAGGAAAGTCAAGATGTCTTCTTGCTGATGCCAGAGTGTAGGACATGGAAGAATCAATTCACATTGTGACAACCCAGATTCAGACTGGACATCAGGAAAAGCTTGCTCACCGTCAGGGCAATACGACAGTAGAACCAGCTGCCTAAAGAGGTGGTGGGCTCTCCCAGACTAGAGACATTCAAAAAGAAACTGGACAGCCATCTGAGTGGGGTGGTATAAACTGGTGTCCTGCAACAGCAGGGGGTTGGACTCAATGGCCTTCGTGGCCCCTTCCTACTCTACTATGCTATGGTTCTATGAAAATTATGAAATCCAAGTGTAGGTCAAGACTTATAGATGAATGTTTCCAAGGGTGTCTATCACAAACCTTGACTTGAACATTAATGCCTTTGCTAAGAGAAAACAGCTGCAAAAATCACACTTACTAGGTAAGCTTGTATAGCTATATAAAAAGATTCCACAGTAAAATACTGTTCCAAAATGGATTGCAGTCAAGTTAACAATTCTTCATTGACTTCTGGATGTTTACTTTTGATCTAAATCAGTAGCTTAATAATGTTGTTACATTTTGATTTAAGATGTGGCCCTCTTTAGACATTGGGCACTCTAATGCAGCTCCCATGTCCCAGAAGGTTGGGACCATTGCAATTGGTGGATATAGCCTGACATAATATACATTTTGCCCCACTGTGACACCCAGAAAAACTAGCCGCAACTTGTTTATGAGGGACACATCCAGACAAACCCTCTATTGTGCAATCATCCTCCCCGCAACTTGAAATGTTACAGTGAGTCCAGACAAAGCTGTCTTCCATTTATGACTATACAATTTTTCTTCATTGCTTCTTCTCTGTTTTCCTTATTACAAAACATACAACCAAACCAAGCCAAACCCTGTTACTAGAAACTACAAAAAGGGAACAAGGAGAAAGTCTGTTGATTGATTGATGGTGCAGCTATCCATCTGTAAGTACCATGCCTTTGTTTTATTCCAGTAGACAGAAAAAGAATAATGAAAAGCCAGCTGTGAATATGGGTATTCCTGCCTCAATCTCCTTCTTAGGTACAAAGATGCAAGGTGCTACCAGGCTCATGTCAAGTATTGGGAACAACCACCTACAATCATGATACCACCATGCAACTTGGTTATTTCCATTCGTTAGTCAAGTCCATTCTATTAGAATACTAAACTGCTTGCAGTTTGTCCTTCTTGGCTCTTTGCTTGCCCAATGTTATTCTTTCCTTGGTATTGCTTCACAGTCCTGCAGCAAACCCTCCTAGTTGCAAAAAGGGTCAGTGAACTTAGTCTGGAATCCTGCTGCTATGAATTTGTAGAATGGAGTGGTCATCATGCAACCATGATGGGAATGGGATGGCGTGGAGTCCATTGGGCTGTCTGAATGGCCTGGAATACTAGTATTTTAGCGTGTGTGCGCCCCCACCCAGGCACCTCCAATAGCATCTGAAATAAACAACATCTTTATTACATTCTATTTATATATTTCACTTTTTTCCTCCTGTGAATAACCTCAGGTGACTTGCAAGGTTTTCCTTCAGTCCATTGTCACCCTCTAAACAACCCCATCCATGAGTATGTTAGGCTGAGGGCAAGTGATTGGCCCAAAGTTACCTAGTAGTCCAAGATCTCTCAAGAACCCACATCTCTCAAGTCCCCAGTCCAACATTCTAACCAATGTGCTCCATTGGCCAACACATTGTGGGAAAGGAGAAGGAGCATCTCTAGGTCAGGGTTAGATAAAGAAGTAGCACTGGGTAGATTAGACTTAGCGATTGAATTCTACAGGATTCAAAGAAAACCTGTTGCGGGCTGCAACACAGTAAGGCAGGAGAGGCAAACATCTTTGGGGCATGAGCACATATGACGATTTGCGCAATTGCCACCCCTCCACCTGATTGGTTGCCGGTGGACAAGAAGGGGCAAGTAACCTGCCCAAAATACTAAGCAGAAAGCAGAGAAAGCATATTAAATGTCTCCTCGAAACCCATAATTTTCAGCAACAATATAAACATATTCACAGCAATCCCAACTGCTGGCTAAAAATGTATTTTTTTTTTTTTTTTTTTTTTAATGGAAGGGGTAGGGTACTTGGTGCGTGCCAAGAAAGTGCCTGACAATGCACTGGTGCCTAGAGGCGCCATGTTGCCTATCCCTGACCCCTGATAATTGAAAGCTTGAGTAATCTTGCCTTTATTTAAATCTGAGCAACATGTCTAGTTTCTCTGATCATCCATTAGGCATGAGGTAGTCTGGACATCCTCACATCTGGAACTTTGAATTAAGGCTAGTCCCTGGCCCTTCCATGGGTGACCTCTTATGCATGTAGGCTGACAGCTCGATTACTAATGTGAATAGATACAGTCTCTGTAGCCCTTAATGTACTGCCTAAGCCAAATTTTCTGTGAAATGATGGATCTTTTTCCTATTATCCTTTCTCACATTTTTCAGTCCTTTCCCAAATTTGCAGCTCTGGTGATTTCAAAGAGAATACTTCTGCATTGCTCATCATGAATAATGGAACCAGAATCAGGCCCCTGAGCATTGAGCAATATGCAAAGTCCTTGCTCCGGCTGATAAAAATGGGCTTAAGGTAGTAATGAGGAGTTAAGTGTTAATGTGTCCTCATTAACACAATGTGAATTAACTTTAATGGAGTGCAGCAAGAAGTCATGGATAATGTGCCTCCTGATGGCTATGGCTAAATTCTCCAGCAAGACGTGACTGCTGTTTCTAGTGACTGGGTCATCCCATGGCAGCTCTTGAGAACTGGCACACATCCCAGTATATGCGTATCTCAAGAGACGCTTTATGCCATATTTCGAGAAAGGAAGTTAAGCTCAGAGTACTGCATTCTCTATCTTCCATTCCCTAAGCCACCTCTAGACCCATGTCCATCTGTGTGAATCATGCCCCCACCCCCCCACCCCCGATTCACAGTTGCCTGATGCCTCTCTATTATCAGACACCCAGCTTACAGGCCATGTGCAGATCCAGCCGTTTTACATTCTCTTGCACAATTTGCAGTGAGGTATACAATGGAAGATAGGAGGCACTGCACAGTATCAAGAACACCCTTTGCATCAGTCTAGTGCTTTTGCCAGCTCATAGCATTTCATACACACAATCTAGTTCTCTAGTCCATACCTAGTATTTCCAGTAACACATCCACATGCTTGGAAGATTGTTCAATGCTCTCTCCTTGAAGCTGCAAGTGGGGTCAGCAGGCAGAGAAGCCAACAGACAATCCAATGGCATGGCTCAGGATAAGGTAGCTCTATAGATTTCTATGATGTTCTTCACATAAACAGCTTTTTATAAGTGTATGATTCCATCAACTCAACTGTGTGGACAAAACTTTGCATATAGCTCCAACAGGATGAAAATAGCATTAAGTTTAAAATGAACATGGCAGGCATTACACAGTAGCATGACATAAACTGACACTCCAAGTTCCTTGAGGGTAGAGGAATACCTTCACCAACTCTTTCTTTACTCCATCATTTCCAGAATACTATAGGGACAGGGGGCACCCAGAATGCTTGTAGTTTCCTTTAAAGTCCTATTATTTCTCTCCATAATTCAAGCACTGGTGCCTGCACAACTAATCTAGCCTGAAGATGTAACTAATGTACTTCTCCCATGACCCATCACTCAACTCTTCCCCTTAAAATTTGTGGTTGTATTTGACTGATGACAAATTTAAGTTGTCATGCCACAGATAAGATAAGGAGTTGCCCTCTCTCTCTCTCTCTCTCTCTCTCTCTCTCTCTCTCTCTCTCTCTCTCTTTCTTAGAGTGCGTACTTCACATACTAAGGCCCCAGGTTCACTCCCTGACAACTCCAGTTCAAAGGATCAGGGACAAGACCATGCCCATTAGGATAGACAATACTGGGCCATTTGGCATAATGCAGTTCCTTATTTTCTAGGTCATGACACTGTTATTGTGCAGGATGTGTGTTTTTATGGATGAAAGGATGTAAGTCAGTGGTTGAACATGTGCTGCAGGTAGGGGTGTGCACATCAGTAGCAGTTGAGCTCATCAGGTTCTCCATATTCCATCTTGAAGCTCATTCTGACTCAAGTTCATATCAGATATTGAGCTTTTTTATTTTCATACATTTTTTCCCAAATGTATGCATCGGTTTTGTGCATCTTTGAAGTCTATGAGTTCTTCTACAATTGATTAAAGATGATTGCTCTGCAGTTTTCAGAACTACCTATTTTTTCAAGCACATTTTTCAAATATATGTATGCTGTTGAATATGTTGGTGGGGGCACGTAAATCACATTTGCAAGTTCAGAAATGTATGAACTTCAGCTACAGATTGTGTCAGAGTTTGTATTTGCTCCAGAAAGTATAAACTGAGAAAATCAGGTTCAAGTTAGACTTGGTCAGGACTTTTGAGAGCTTGCCCTGTTGTCAATTAGACTACACCCTTTCTGAATGAATGGACATTTACTTGCAAAAGTGAGTGACTTAGTGTACCTGCAGACTTGCCTGAGATGAACTCCAAAGGGCCTGCTGTCCGGGGCACCGTCAAGATTTCTAGGAGCTTTTCAGTGGTGGTATAACATATCTAGAATCCTTCCCAAAGACATACACATATGCTTTAAAGCTGCTCCTCGTCAGCATTTTACGGATTTGTCGTGCATGCTGATTGTTAGGAGTTACTGCTGTTTTTATCTGGGTTTTGGATTTTAAAATTGTTCGTAAGTGATTATTCTTAGTTAAATAGGATGCACCAATGTTTTCCCTGAAAGGTGGTGAGTACAGGTATGAAATAAATAGATGAATTGGCCAGGGAAGGAGGAACATCAAAACCAAAGCAAACCCTGAGGTTTTGCATGCATTCCTGTTACGAGCCAATTGATGGACTCTTTAAACCTTTAGGGAGTAGAAAGGTTTCTCATATCACTATCTTTAATTCAAAGAAAGTATGAGCAACACTGTCATAGAGACAGTAATATGAACACACTGATTTATTCCACATTCCATACATGTTATTAAACCTACATTAGGAGTGAGGGCCCTCATGTCTGAAGGCCAGATCTGGCTTCCCTGGGATGCCAATATGGTCCTTTAGGATTCACAGATGGCCAACCATTCACCTTCTAGCCTCAACTCCTTGCTTTCAGCTACAATTTAGTTGGTTGTTTCTGAGGTTTTGTGCAGTCTATTCCAGTTTCTAAAAGGCTCTCTTAAGCAGCTTCTCTTAAAGCTGGTTTTCTGAGAAGAATGGCTTCAAACTACAATAATCTGATTTCTTATATTTTCTTGGTGGGGGCTGCTTTGGCCTTACCCCTTTTGCCTTCAGTTATGTCCACCACAATGTAGTCCACATAAAAATGTGCCCATCAGATTGAATGAAGTTGTCCACTCCCCTTCAGATTTGAGAGCAAACAGAAATTTTACCACACACATGCATGTATGTCTTCAGGGAAGCTTTCAAAAAAATTAGCAAAATAATGCTGTATAAGTGAAATTATGTACAAGAAATCTAGTCCCCTTTGCATAATTTTGTTACAGTACAACCAATTTTGATGCTTGCTATGGTTCCTGCCCGGTTGTCTGATAAATGAATTCTTACCGGATGCCTTCCATAACACACAGGAAAAGAATATCTGAACTGCAGCTGAAGTCATTTAATGTACTCCAGAAGGCCTTTTTCATGCACTTACTAAGACAGATGCACATACATTATTAATTGTACCTAACCTGCAGTCATGATCAAGGACAGAAAAGCTATACCTCCATCAGGAAAGCATACAAACTTTATGATTAGTATGAAACACAGACAGGCCTTTAAGATGTCTATATTGAGTACAATAGTAGATACTTACATATCTGGTAACACGGTTGAAGAAACTCATTCAGAGGTAGCATTCATCAGTTATAGAGAAAATCCATCATTGCACTATATAATTTGTTCTAAATACTTGAGCTATAGGTATGTCTTGGATATATTTAATTTTGTAAGTATGATAATGAGTTATTTTAATTTGTTGTTACTATAGCTTCATGCAGTAAATTAAAGCATGGTTTATCTTAGAAACATAGAAACAGAGAAACAGTGAGTCAGAAGGGTCCTCCCAGGTCATCTATTCTGACCCCAGGCTTGAGCCAGCTTCATTCATTACATGCTACCATGTGTATGTCCAGCCTATCCTTGAACACCTTCACCAACAGACAACCACCTCCTATGGAAGCCCATTCCATATCCTAGGGGTCCTAACTGTCAGGAGGTACTTCCTGGCATCCACCTTGAATCTTGGTTCCCCGAACTTTGCTCCATTGGAAGGAGTCCTGCCCTCCTCTGCAGGGGAGAACAGGGCTCTACCCACGTAACTTCATAGACCAGAATTCTCTCACTTGGTCAGTGGAAATCTACACATCACCTACAAAAGGTGAACACAGAATTAACATGGGTTGATGATGATGCAATCCATTTTGAGGAACACTAATCTATTTTGAGAAGGCTGGCTCTGGTGTTCTGCACCTGTATGTCTATGAGCACCAGTTGGTGAGGAATTTGGGTAGGAGGGTACTGTTGCATTCATGTCCTGCTTGTGGCATCCTATAAGTTGTCCTCTGTGGTCACAGACTGTTGAAATAGATGAGCCTTTTGATGCATCAAGGGTCTTCTTATATTATGTAATACAATGACACAATGCCACAGTGAAGGTGAAAGTTCTACAAAACACAAGGTGATACAAAGGACTTTGTGCCTAAGTAATTGCTAACTACTTGCCCCCTTCCCACTGCTAACAAATTTTCAAATACAGATGAATTTACGGAAAATGCTAAGCACAAAATTTGAAATTGCCTTTTTTTTAAAATGTGAGAATAAGTAATACAGCACACTTTGATTTTCTGTCTCAAATACAAAACACAAATCATTAGCACACAAATCACACATCATTTTGAAGAATCCTGTGAATTGTGATGTTAAAATTTAAGTCTCTTGAATGTTTCCATTTCAGGCATATCAAAATCTCATTTTGTGTGCAATTTTTTTTTCACCAATTCCCTCAGGTCAAGTGCTGATGCTTGGACATGTTCCATTGATGTAGTTGCCAAACCAGCTAGTCTGTTTTGCAGCATTGTTGAGTGTGCGCATGTTTTTATATGTTTGAGCTTTGAGAAATTGCGTTCACCACTTGCCACTGACACTGGAACTGTGAGAAGTATCCTTAGAGCAACAGAAACATTAGGCACACTATCCAGGAGTTTTTGCTGCAGTATGAAGAGAAGTATTTCTTGTAGTGGCATAGACTTTGGAAGTCTTCAAGCTATTGCTATAAGTTTACAGCACAAATCCTCAGCATTAGAATCTTTATTTCCATTGTGCTTTAAAGATTTTTCCAATTCTTACAGGCTTCAAGTACATCTTCAGTAATTTTATTGTTGATACTCTATATACCATACAAATATTGCTGTAGCTGTTGGAATCTCTCTTCAATAGATTGTATGGCCATGTCTAAGACAGCATAATAGAAACCTACCTTGAATGTTTGCTTTGGATCTTCTGGCGCCTCTCCTTGGGCCTCATATCCAAACTGCTGTTTCTTTCTTCCTTTTCTAGCTTGTTCTGCCTTAAGGTTCAGTAGCATGTCTAGCTCCTTTGCAATGTCCATGGCATCTATCAAAACCTGTTGAAAACCCATATCACACTTAATGCCCTCAAGGTAATTCTTGATCACTTGTAGCTGAATTTAAATCAGCTTCCTCTTTCTTTTGTAGTAGCTTGCTTGTAAGATTAATTTCTAAGAGGATGTTGTACCATGTAACAAGGGATACCACAAACTTGAACTTACAAATTGCATCAGCAAGGGCCTTATCTTCAATTTGAGAAGTATCTCCGGATAATATTTTTAAGCTTGTGCCATCAAAAATCTCCATTAACGCATCATATATACTACCAAGATGATATCTCAGTGGTTTCAGAGCATAGATCTGACTCCCATCTTGTCTGACTAAATGGCTTAAGAGTTATGCCTGATACATGGCTAGTTAGAATTTGCCAATGCAGAGTTGATGCAGAGAAATAATTATAGATCTGTTGAACCAAAGTGAAGAAACTTGTTTCTTCCACACAACATTGAGACATCATTGACTACCAAGTTTAAAGAGTATACATTGCAGGGCATGAAAAAGACACAAGTATTTATCTTGAAGGCTCTTTTTTGAATGCTTTTTGTGTGTGTGGTTTTTTTTTTTTTTGTCTTTCATGTAGCTCCCATTATCATGATAACCTTGACCATGCAGAGTCTTGAATGGTAATTCCATTTGCTCGAGCTGTCCAAGAAGTGTTTCTGTCATAAAGGCACCTGTAGCCTCTCAAGAAATGTTCTTTTATTACAACTTCAGGCTCACACATATCAATATCTGATGGTTTTATTATATCAACATAATGTACAATCATTGTCATTTGTTCATTATGACTGACATCAGATGTGCAGTCCAGAATAACTGAATAATATTTGGCTGAGTTTATTCATGCTAAAATGTTCTGCTTTATAGCACCTGCTGGAAGCTGTATAAGCTTATTTTGGATATTTTTTCCTAAGTGGTGAACCATTATTTCTTCATCCTCACTTGGCACATATGCTTATTCATGATAGGATCAAAAACAGCTAAATATTCTACTAACTTTTTTTAAAAATAACCATTGTTAGCACTGTACAACTTTTCACTTGTACCATGGAATGCCATGCCAAGAACACTGACCAAAGCAACCAAGTGTTCCAAGATTTCTTGCTGTTATTGTTCTTTTTGCCTGATTTTCCACTCATCAGGCAAACATCATAAATTGTTTTTCTTTTATATAAGCGCAATTCAAGTTCTCTCCAGCTCTGATAGTTTTCTAAATGGAGAGTATTCCTCTCATGTAAAGACAGAATTGCTTCAATGTTCTTCCAGTCTTTGAACCTGGTACTTGTAAAGTTGCTGTACCATTTCTTTTGCTTAACAGCCTACAGCAAAAACAAAACAAAACAAAAACCCACATCTTTTGAGGAGGAATATATCAGGCACTGATGGCACACTTCTTCACCATTTGCTAGTCCCCTCTTATAGTGTATAGTAAAAAAATCTTCTGGGGTTTTTTTTTAGGGGGGGCATCTTTGGGAAAATCACATGATGCAACCTGCTGTGGTCCATGTTGTACTATAAGCTGTCACAAATTATCACTGCAATAGTTAGGTCAGTTAGCAGGGTCACTGTAATTCAAGCTGGACACAATACCATCTTTTTTGTAGTCTTTGCAGTACTCTCACTTTCCCTGAAATCCTATTTTTCCTCTGTGTGCTTTGCTGAAATGCCTCCAAATTGTGAAACTTCTTTCTTAGAGTTTATATCATTTGTAGAAGGAGCACCATGCACAGCTTTCTCAGTGGGAGTTTCAACAAGGATATAGTCATATTTTCATTCTTTAATGGCTTTCTGTGTACAAAGGTATTTCCAGAAGAATCCCTTTTGCTCTGATTGCTCCATAGCTCTTTCTGCTTTTTATGTGTGGAACTGAGCTCCAGATGGTCATTTTTTATCAGCTATAGCTTCTTAGAAAAATGACTATATTTTCTAAATTAGTTTAACATCAGTCCAGGAATGAGCCGGGACTGTAGTTAACACAAATCCACTTAGTCCAAGCCAAGCAAGACCAGGAATCAGTTGGGTTTAAGGTGGAGCTTGTTGCTTGGGAATGAAGCCAGCCAATCATGGAGTGAGCTGTAGTGCGGTTTTACTATGTCAACCCATGTCATGTGACCCTTCACTCCAAGTTTTACTGTTGGTGGAACAGATCAAGTGGACTGGAGGAACCTTAAAACTTTACCACAGTTGTATCCTGAGTATTAGTCCTCTATCCACTACCCCCCCACACATTTATTAATTTAGCTTCCCATCTCTTACCCCCCTGTGCCTGAGTTCATCTACTGCCAGCCATAGTTGATGAGTTCCAGGGGCTGTTTTTGCTGACTTGTAAATAGGACATTCAAATATTTATTTATTTAAAATATTTTTACTCCATCCTATATGGAAATCATTCCCTTTCAGGGAAATGTGTGGGAGGAGTTGCAAGGACCTTAGTACAGAGGTATTTTTTCCCTGCACTAACTCCTCTGGAGCAGATATGCTTTATACATTGCTGCAGCAGAATTTTCCTACTTTCCTCCTCTTTCTTGCTGCCATGAAGCTGTCTTTCCATACATTTCTTTCCAGACACAGCAGAATAGATTTGTCTTAGTGTTTTGCAATCTGGCCCTCATCTTGGTGCTGCTGGGGTATAGTTTGCTGTATGAAGTGGTTTCTTACTTTCTTTAGCTCTGGAGGCAGTTGTAGCAAACAGCCAGTCAGGATTCCCCACTCCCCTTGTCAACTGGGTTGACTTCCACCCAGAAATCCCTGATCCAGAGTCCCTGGACCAGTCACACATGACAAACTCAAGCTTGGGAAAACAAACAGTTTTAGTAAAAGGTTAAAAATAGGGGTGGAGGGACTAAAACATACAAGTCTAAAAGGATAAAATCAGGGGAAAAGGTGAAGAGATCCGGAAAGGGGAATTGGACAATAGCAGCAGAGAAACTTACAACCAACCTAGAACCGCACTCCCAGGGCCTTGTTGGCCCACTCAGACACTAAAATAACAAACATTTTCTAACTTAGCCTAGGCACAAGGACTCTACCTTATAAGAGCACAACAAACACAGGATACCATAGCAGTCATCAGTATGGAGGATTGGCAGCAGTCAAAATCTCTCCACAAGAGTGGAACAAAACACTTCTCAGTCCT
Source organism: Varanus komodoensis (assembly GCF_004798865.1). Classification (NCBI taxonomy): domain Eukaryota; kingdom Metazoa; phylum Chordata; class Lepidosauria; order Squamata; family Varanidae; genus Varanus; species Varanus komodoensis. The sequence continues at coordinate 1,578,865 of NW_025335641.1, forward strand.
TGGACCTTCATTCCCCTACAGCCTCAGTCAGATGACCATGGCGTGATAGCCTAATTCCCAATTTCAAGGATTTGCCTATTAACTCCAGGTGCTAGCCATCAATGCCTCATCACTGGTTATCTCCTGTGATCTTGAGGACCATTGAGAGTTCTTGCCTCCATGAGGCCTTGGCCTCTGGAGTTCCCCAAGGCTGGCACCTGGTATTGCCAGCATTTTATTCTTTTTGGAGTTAACCCTTCCCCTGTCTCCTGAAACCTGGGTGGCAAATTCATGTAACAGCAGTTTCCCTCCTTTATTTTCCTTCTCCTTTCTTATGGAACTTCCTCAGCCAAGAAGATTATTTTTGCAGCATTGGAAGATATTTCCACACCCCTTTTCCAGGCTAGCACAACAGAGTGGCTTCTACTTTCCTCCACTCCCTTCTCATGCTTCTAGCAAGACTATGGGAGGGAGAATTATGTTGTATTTGATAAGATACTTCTCTACTTATTTGCTTGCTTTCTTCTTTTAGTCAGCAATTTGGAGAGGTAGAAAGGAGTAGTTTCAGTGAAGCTTGCTCTTCTCAAGTTGACTGAGTCTTCTAGGGTAACTTTGAGTCTCCTAGACTATTTTTTGATGCATCAGTGAATGGCAACATTATCTCAAAGCAGGTTGATATAATTCATAAGGTTTGTCTTTAAAAAATAGTTTATTTTATACATGTATTTATAGGCTGCCTATAACTGCTGAGGCCTTCCTAGGTGGCTTACAATATGTAAAACATATTAACAAAATAAAACACAGTAAAACCAATTAAAATGCAACAGATTTAAAACATCTATGAAAGCAATATAAAAAGGGCCACAGCATTCAGGATAAGTGTTTTAAAAAATCCTAAAACGGTATGTCTTTGCCTGGTGCTGTAAGGAAAATAAAGATGGCACCAGGCAAATTTCCCTAGGGAGGGATTCCAAAGAAGGGGAGCAGCAGCAGAAAAGGCCCTTTGCCTAGTAGCCACCCCTCTCCTCTACCTGAAGAGTGGTTCTCGTAGAAGGGCCTCCCTAGCTGATCTAAGGGGGTGGATAGGTGTATATGTTAATGATCTCATTTTTCCTACCAAAAACCATACCATACTGTTCTTCAACAAACAAATGCATAAAAATTGCTAGCATCTTTTTCACCATAATAATTATGCCAACTAGCCCATTTATGATCATTTTCTGGTATTTGTTTTACCTATTGAAAAATGTCTTGTTAAAAATGTTAGGGTGAGCTTTTGTGCTGCTTGATTGCCTGTTGAGAGGACCATTCCTCCTATCCTGCTGTGGGGTGCTCAGTAGGTCCCCCACACATGGCTGCCTGCCCACTACCCCTGGGACTTATATAACCCCAGGAGACAGACCACGGTGGCAGGTATCACTGAGACTTTTGCAAGTGATAGTGGGTGCAGTATAGAGAAAACTTTTATACAACTCCATAATTAGTGATATTCCATACCACTGTTGTGGTATTTATCCTAAAATAGAAAATATAAATTGTCAGTTGTGCAAGGAACTAATCTGTATAAAATTGCATCCTTCAGGTCAGTTCTGTGTTCACCCTAGATGGTCACCCAGTTGGCCAATGGTAGCGCCAGCCCTGGTGGTACAGCTGCTTTATTTTGGAAAGTCCCCATCATGAACCCTGCATATCTGCTCATGGCTTCTGCACTCTATCCAGTGCATTCTCAACATTACTGACCTAAAATAGCCTTCACTTCCCAGGTACTGTGTAGGTATCTCCAGTGGAAAAACTTTATCCAGGCTTTCTCCACCATGCAAATTCTTGGGGTCTCTGTGCTGGAGTGCCCGTGCCACATTGCTAGTATGTGCTTGTGAAGGCAAAGCGGGAGAGAATCCCAATTTGCTGCTGAAGGAGCATGCACATGGATGTCTGGAGTCGACCAAAAGGAGAGACTGTAATTCATGCTCAGAAAAAGATTGATGATGTCTGTGAAATATCTGCCTGGGGTGCCAGAAAGGTGTTTGTTCCTAAGGCTTAAGAATTATTTTGGGGGGAAAGTTTTTTATCATTAAAGTTGATGATGTGTCTGCATTTCAGAAAATAAAAGAGCAATGGTTGCACAGCCAAAGTGATTTGTAGCCCTCTGTGTGCGTGCGTGTGGAGGGGAGGGAATCCTTTCCCTCCGACAGTTATGATTTGTTTGTGTTTTCTTTGTTTTTTGTCTTTAAATGTTCGAGATTTTTGCAACAAAGTTCTGAATTCACTGACTTGCAGTATGCATCTTTAAATCTGCCATATATGATGTTTGTGATATTTACCCAGACTACTTTATTTCTCTTATCGCATTTGCATACAGTGGACATATCTTAGAAATATGTATCCATATAATAAACAGATCAACTTAAGAAAGTTGATTTGTTCTATGAGCACTTAATTAAAGAGGATTTCCTAAACAAGAAACAGGTAGAATGAAACCCTATCAGCTGTGGTACTAGAAAAATACTTTGCTAAATAAGACAGCCATCAATTTAGAAATTGAGGAAGCTGAGATTCAATAAAGCCATATGGTGAATCAACACACAGGTATATTTGCAAAGAACATATTTGTGACCGAATGTGTGAATATATATTTATATTTCTTTCCATACAAATTACCTTGACAAAGATTAATGAAGTAAATAAAAATGTAACATTAAAATGTAAATGGGTTGTCACAAAGAAACCTTTGCATGCTTTAGCATGCTGTTTTAGGTGCTCTCGTTCTGTATTCTGGCAACTCCAGGGCAACCTTTGCTAGGTAAATATCCACACAAAAATAATTCATTTACATTTACACCATAATATTTTTCAATACCGGTTTGATTTGTAATGTTTTCAGGAAACTAAGAGTTTCTGTTCTGGGCTTATCATATGTGGGCACAGCATTTGCACATCTATAAAGAGCAGTTTCCTGCCTGCCCTAGAAACCCCCAGCCAAGATAATGTTATATGAGTGGCTGATAATTTCTCTCCTTCTTGCTTCTAGAAGCATAATGATTTTTTATTGGAGCATGTGTTGATTTAGATCAATAAATGTAAAGGTGAGGTTAGATAGACATATAAATATTCTAAAGGCACTAGAGCAAATCAGCATTCACATATGAAAAGATAGGACAGGATATTAAGGGAAGACAACTACATTTATTTATGATGCCTCAGTTTTCAGAAGCTTATTTAAATTGATAAGGGGCAATAAAATAAATTTAGGTAAGATTGAAATATTTATGTATTTATTTATTCAACTTATACTCCTCTGTAACTCGTCAGAAGACCCTCTAAGTGGATTACAACAATTTTAAATAAAATAACATCAAATTTTAAAACACATAAAAGTAACATGCAATAAAGCAGAAAACTGTAGGTAGGGCCTTCTTTGGGACAGCTAAGGGATACTCAGCCTGTTCTAGATTTGGGGGACTCCACCTAAGATATCAGATATGCATCATGGATGGTCTTCCTGAGTCCATCATTGTGACTTGAGGCACAGGAGGCCTCAGTGGACTGAGTACCTTTTATCAGCTTTGGCTGGTAGTCCAGCAGTGACCATATCTAGACAGGGATAGCCTAATGACAATTATACATGCTCTGATAGCCTCCCGGTTGGATTGCTTAAATACATTGCTTAAATAAATTATACACAGGGCTACCTTTGTAAATGGCTCAGAAACTACACTTAGTTCCGAATAGAGCTTCTAGGCTTCTACGTAGAATGGATCGATATGATCTTTGAACACCACAGCTTCAGCACTTTCACTGGCTTCTAGTCTATTTCCAAGCCTCAATCCAGATGCTGGTTTTGACCTTTGAAGCCCCAATGGGATATAAAACATGGCTGAGGTACTACTTTAAAGTGGAGGACCAAATTACTCACTTCTTCTACAGGGCATATGAAGTCAGTGGTCACACTCATTGATATCATGACCAGTTTTGCATTCTACATGCACAGAACACCATGTCTCTCTCAGCAAGGAGAACAGGGGTGCTTTCATATTAGGAGCAGCAGGGTTGCCCAGCATCAACCAAATTGGGCACCTCCTCCATGCACCAGAAGATCCTGAAGAGGAGCTGCTCCTCCCAGCACCAGCTGAATTCCTGGGCTTGTACATCATTTTTCATTCCAGTAGGGATAGCAGAAGCTTCTGAAAGAAGGTTTGGATGGTGGTAAGAGCTACAATTGCTCCTTTGCACACCTCTCACTCATCCCATCAGTGAAGTAATTTAGACAGGTAGTTCCAAAAGTGAGGACTTTCTCATTTGTGACATCCTGTTTGTGGAATACCTTCCCCAAAAAGGCTCACATAGAAACATATAAACAGAGCGAGTCAGAAGGAGCCTCCTGGGCCATCTAGTCTGACCTCCGGCACCAGCCGGCTCCGCTCACGACATGCCCACCATGTGCACGTCCAGCCTATCCTTGAACACCAGCACCAATGGGGCCTCAATGACCTCTCGTGAAAGCCCATTCCACACCCTCGGGGTCCTGACTGTCAGGAAGTGCTTCCTGGCATCCAAACGGAACCTTGGCTCCCTGAGCTTTGCTCCGTTGGAGCACGTCCTGCCTTCCTCTGCAGGGGAGAACAGGTCTCTACCCATCTCTGTGTGACATCCCCTCACATACCTGTATGTTGCCAACATATCTCCTCTGAGTCTCCTCCAGGCTGAAGAGACCCAGTTCCCTCAGTCTCGCCTCATATGGCATCCCCTGCAAACTGGACACCAACCTTGTGGCCCTATGCTGCACTGACTCCAACCTGGCTATATCCTTTCTGTAATGAGGGGCCCCAAACTGACCACAATACTCCAATTGCAGGCGCACCAGAGTCGTGTAGAGTGGTAGTAATACCTCTCTTGATCTAGAAGCCACACTTCTGGCTATGCAACCAAGGGTGGCATTCACCCTCTTGACCACCGCATCACACTGCTGACTCATATTTAGCCTGCAGTCAACCAGTACCCCGAGGTCCCTTTCACAAGTGCTGCTCTCCAGCCACTTGTCACCTAACCTGTACTTATGACACCTATTCCTATGCCCCAAGTGCAAGACCTTGCACTTATCCACATTGAACGCCATCCTGTTGTCTCCTGCCCACTTCCATAGGCTGTCCAGATCCTTTTGGATCTGGAGTACCTGCTCCTCAGTTGTGGCCACTGCTCCAGTTTTAGTGTCATCTGCGAATTTGATCAGCAGACTGTTCACCCCTTCTTCCATGTCATTAATGAAAAGATTAAACAGGATCGACCCCAGGACAGAGCCCTGGGGGACCCACTTGTTACTGGCCGCCATCCCGATGATTTCCCGCTAATGGTTACCTTCTGCTTTCAGTCAGTCAACCATGCCCTAATCCACCGGACAGTGCTTTGGTGTATCCCAAAACTCCTCAGTTTCTCCACGAGGATATCATGGGGCACTTTGTCAAAGGCCTTGCTGAAATCCAGATATACCACATCCACTGCATCCCCTCCATCTAGCCTTCTCGAAACCTTGTCATAGAATTCCACAAGGTTTGTCTGGCAGGACCTGTTTTTGCGGAAGCTGTGTTGTGTCACCCTGGCACCTAAGTTGTCATCTCCATACCAGGCAGATCACCCCCTTTTGATCCCACCCAGGTATTTTAGAGATACAATTTTTATGTCTTACAGCTATTTTATATATGTATATATTAATCTGTTCTTCTGCTTCTGCTACTTCTCATTTTGTGATATACAGGATGTCCCAAAAAATTGACATCATTTCATAGTCTAATAACATAGCCAATTCTTGTTAAAATGATCTCAAATTTTAACAAAATGTGTTAAAAACTAACTAATGTTAGTTATGCAATGCTATGCAAGACATGCTACAGTGTGTTTGGCAGGAGGTGGGCTACCGACTTGACGTGTGTCGTGTCACAGACGGTGCGCATATTGAACATTTGTGAAGCTTTGTGAAATCGGTTATAAAATATACATCCCTTTGAATCTCTTGTTCAAATTTTGATAAATAAAGCTTTTATTGTTCAACATGAAGCCTATTTAATTTTGTTTGTCGAGGCCATGTAGATACTCAGATATTCACATTTCAAATAATGTCAATTTTTTGGGACACCCTGTATTTTATACATTCAACTGTTCATATTGTTCTCTTTAACTTCATATTATATTTCATTATTTAAATATATGCTATGCATTTTTATATAGAAAGCAGGTCTACAACTCCATCCTGTCCCTGGCAGTACCCCTGGCCTTCTTCTAAATCTGACTAGGATTGTGCCTTTGGATATTTTATTCTTTTTAACCATTATGATAAAAATATGAATAAGCACAATAATACTGTATTTATTTACAATAGTGAGAGAAGAACTTGAAACAAATGAAATGGAAAAAAGGCACAAGGTATTCGCTGGTACAGAACAACTTACTTTGTGTAAGATGCATGGACACATGCACAGTAGATGAAAAAAATCATCCTGTGATATAGTGGGGAAAGCATTTATAAAATGTGTTTCTGGATGAATAATTATCACAATGGCTAGCCTATATTCAGAATCACACATTTTTGACAGAGATCTCCTGTTGTTCTTTGTGACTGGTATTGAGTGTGGTAGAAAGAGAAAACCCTGGAACTTTGCCAACATGGAAGATTTCTCTTTCTCTCTTTTGTTAAGGATTTTTTAAAAATAAACAAAAAAGCCAGAACTTTTAGAAATGGATAGCTTTAATATAATGAATTGACTTGAATATACCAGAATCTTCTATTACAAACCACAGTCTTGATATTTAACTTCTGTCCTGAAAGCATGTTGTAGTAATTTGTCAGGAAAAAAAAATCTCTTCTCAATTCATATCCTCCATCTGCTTGTGCAGACTGTAAAATTATAATCATTGATAATTTGCAACAGAGATGTGAGAAACATTTCTAAAACAATTGGGAAATGGACAGTCTGGGATAGCTGCCAGTTTTAATGTCACACTTATGCTACATGTTCTTCTCACTTGCCTCACCATTTTCAGACTTGGGTAAAGGTTTTATGATGAAGTCCTCTGCTTGTTTACTTAAACTTACCAATATGAGTCAATATGCTTAGGATTTTGCTGCCTGGAAAGTCTCTTGTAGGGACAGTTGTACATGGCCTACAACCTAATTTCAAAAAGCCTTTGCAAAAGATCGGTTCAGACCTTTGCCAAAAGTGAACTTACCCTCTGGGTGGAGTCAAAGAGAAGAGAAAAGAGATGGTAGAATGAGAGAGAAAATTGGGGCATCTACTTTGGCTCTAGTCCTACCTCCCAAAAAACATTCAGTCAGATTAGATCCAAGGGAATGAGGAATTTACAGGAACAAAAAGGAGATAGTCCAGGCCTGGTCTAAAAAACACTGGTCTAAGCTCCAGGTCACACAATCAACTTGATTAGGGGAAAATTTAGACTGCTCTAATTTCCATGAATGATTACTCAGTGCAGAAGGACTGTTTCATTATATAAGAAAGATACAGGATTGTTTTATTACATAATTCTCATTTTCATTGGGTGATTATGTCTGCCTTCCTGGGCATATTTTTAGTGCAGAATGAAATATATAAAACTATTAAATAATAAATAATTATGTTGATGAGGTGTTAGAGCTTCACAGTGATTACACAGTATGTTATGCCACACTGTTAATGCCTCAGTACAGCAGGAGTGTTGGAACAACATATTGACTCTGCCGCCAGGCCGAATTCCATTTCAGGCAAGCTCTTGGGGGCTACATCTCAAAGGTGGGCTGGGCCGAAGACAAAAAAGGTAGGATCAAAACACCAAAACTGCAACAATAAACCTAACCCCCAGCATATTTCAGCTAAAACTCTTATGACTGTCATTGCAGTCTTTAGAAAGGGGGGGGAAACTAAAAAAAAACCAGGAAAAGGAAAAACCTGCAGTGATCTGGAGAAATGGATGGGGTCAGGAGAAGGGTAATCTTGGAGATCCTGGAGTCAGACTACTGTAACTTATCAGGGTGATGAAGGACTTGATGACAATTGAGCAGTGGTGTATGCTTGACTTTCTAAACCACATTGAAAGCTTTAGAACAGGGGTCTCAAACTCGCGGCCCGTGGGCCAATTGCTGGCACAGGGGAGGGGCCCTGCGGCCTTCAAAGTGCCGGCGGCACCTGGGCTGGCCGCGGGATGAGCGGCCCAGCACCACCGCGGTGGTGGAATACTTGATGCGGCCCAGCCTCACCCAGACTCTACTTCCAGCGGCCCCCAGGTAAGTTGAGTTTGAGACCCCTGCTTTAGAAGCTTTGTGAAATGATAGTCAATTGGGGCTGAAGGGCAAGATAGCTGTTCCTCCAGCTCTTCATGATGCAATTTACATTTCCTAAATTCTTTTGGAACTCATCTTTCTGACCAGTTATCAGCTTTGGCCACTGAAATGGTTATGAGCAGTGCCAGCTCCACATTTTGATTGCTCTTGGGCAATACACCTTCCCTGGACCCAACGCCTTCAGTGAGTCTGAAACTTCCAGCCCCTGTTGTGGTCCTCATAGATACTCTTGGTCCTCATGCTGCTTCTCATTCTTGCTGCTATTTGCTTGCTTGGCAGGCAGAGAGAGTGAGCAAGTCGGAAGTGGCAGGTACTGCTGCTTTTCTTACTCCTGTACTGATTTGGCTAGAGCAAAAGACTGATGAACAAGCAGTTTGCAATGGTGAAAAGAAGAAACAACTCTAGGGAGCTCTGGCTGGTGTGTGGGTCCCCAGAGAGGTCCCATGATAGTTATCTTTGCCATTGGCCCTACCTGTGAGTAGATTAGCAATACCACTGATTTGATCCCATGTATACTGATTGTACTTTCCTATCTCCTAGTCAGCCTCTTAAAGAGCAGAACTTTTGCATAGCTGTATTAAAGTGTCAAAAGTCCAAGACTTTCCTTAAAGAAATTGCATTTTAGTTGCAAAATCAATTATTATTGCTTTTCTTGGATTGAATTGAGTAAATGCAGATTAGGTAACATTGTGAAATTATAAGTCTCAGTCCTTAGCATGATGTACATTGCAACATACATTTATTTGTTCTAAATGACAAGGAACTCAGGGGGATTCCTTTTTTTTTTTAAGGAAGAAGTTAGAAATGTGACATTTATATCAGAAATGAGCAAAAGGTTAGCAGTTTCAGACTAAAAATAATAATAAATTTTCCTTATGAAGTGGTCATATTGGTGTAATGCCTGCAATTTTGCCTGCAATTTCACATCAGGGTCATCAGAGATCAACAGTTTTATTCAGCAGTTTTTAGCCATAAAAGGTGAGAATCCAATTTATATGTATATGTCTATAACCAGTGTTGCACAGAGTGCTACAAAAGCTGAGAAAAACAGACAGTATCTTATTTCTTAGTTCAGGCTGGAATTTATAAAGACATAAACTTTTATTTTGCTTCATCATAAGAAAAATGTTCCCCAAAGAGCGTTTCAGTATCACCCAAGTGTGGCAAACAAACAAGATGCCAATCCTCAGGAAAACCATCATTCTTCTGTTTTTAAATCAATTTTTGTTAGATTCTGCAATTTTGTCAACTTTTTTATTTATTAAAATGACCCCCAAATCTTAACCATGTGAGACTGTAGTGACTAGAGGCTTGCAGAGGCAGAAAAGCATGAGTTGAAAAATCAATTCTGAATATTAAAATAGTTGTTATTCATCTGTCCTCAAGATAGTAATATAAAATACAATAAAGATACAATTTACTTCCTACAGTTTTTAAAAAACTTTTTTCAATGGCATTCAACACAGTAACCTGAAAGAAAGTGCCTTTCTAAAAAGAATCTGATTTACACAGGTGTAATACGTCTCCATATCAGACAAGGATGACCACCTTATTCTCTAAGAGGGCGAATGTTGCAAATGTTGAAAGGAAAACCTCTGAACCCTTTGTTTCGTACAGAGTTTGGTAAAGCTATTCTGGCAATTGAAAAAAATTCTGAAATATATCTTTTGGGTTACTTGGGGATATCGTCACATGAAGTTATAAATAACACATTGATTCATACAAAATCATTAAAGTTATTAGAAGCTGTTTTTATTTAATAATATAAAAGCTAATTTTTCCTAAATGGAACCAACAAGGTCTTTAAATACAATTATATTTAAGCCATAATAGAAGTGCCGAACAGTTTTATGAGGCAATAATTTGGTTCCCGGGTGGATAAACTATAAGGCTGATGGCTGCTTAGAGTATTTCAATAAGAGTACCAGCTTATTGGCTTGTAAAACAGCTCGCTGCTCCTCTTATTGCTATTATGCTACCAGCTTTTAAGAATTTGCTTTCATAGTAATGAATGAAATACCAGCAAGTATAAAACACAAAAACTGATTCAAACATAGAAGACAGTAGAAGGAAGTCAAAGTGAACTACAGACAATTGTCCAAAGATTTTCATCACTACAGTGTGGATCTTTAATACTGGGAAGACTACTGAGATTTTTCACTGACCTTGAACTTCTTTAGCTCATTTCTCTTAACTATGGTGCTATCTGCACTCTGTTTATTCCCCTGTTTTGATTAAGCCAGGTCATGAGATACTGTGATGTAGGTATAAGTCGATCAAAGGTAATAAAATAATGTTTTTCCCACATGTGTTTCTTGGTTAGGACAAGGCACAAAATGTCCATAATTTCACATTATCACCCCACACACTAAAAGAGTATGTGATGGGGATCACAGAACCATGAAGGTTAGACCTTTCCCACAACACATTGCTGCCATACTCAGAAATCATGTGTTGCCGCCACCATTACCCATGTTAGAAACAGTTCTGTTCCAATTCCTCTCCTCACACAGAGCAGCTGTAGGTCAGGCCTGGTGCAGAGCCCTTTTCCATGCTGGCCAACAATGGTGAAGGCATTCCACTGAAGGGCACTGGCATATGTGGCTGTCATGAGTGAGGCCAGACTATCTATGTGACTAGTTCACAGCTATCTTCAACATAATGACTATTCTGGAGTGAGGTATATATAGCTCACCAAGTAAGTCCATGTTACACAGCCTCAACAAGAAGTACAGAATATGGAGAACCCTACGAGTATATCTTAGAAGGTATTTCCAGAAACTAGAGTGGTATGATATCACCAGCTACATAGGAAGCAATAGGACATACAGTTATAATAATGTTGCATTTCCTGGACATTTTCAAGGAAAAGTTTGACATAAAAGCTCTGCTTCATCAGACTAAGTTCAGCTTTTTGCCCACACAGTGGACAACGAACTACCCACAAAAACCCACAAAAGCAGCACATGAGTGCAACGGCACCATAACATTCATGTTACCCAGCAGTTAGCATATCTAGGCACACCATCTCTAACGCTGAAAGTACCATAAGCCATCGGAACAAGTAATCTCTCTTAACAAGTATCTCCATTAATATGTGCAATTCTCTCTTACTGCCATCCAAATTAGTGCCTAACATTACTTCTTATGAAGTGAATTCCATAGTTTAACTATGTGTTATGTGAAGAATGTCCTTTTATCTGTCCTGAAACTGCCACCAATAGTATTATGAGAGAAGGAGAAAAAAAAAAAGTCTTCCTATTCACTTTCTCCAAATCATGCACTTTACAGCCCTATCATGTCAGCCATTATTTTCCTTCTGTATAAGCTAAACAGTTCTAGATATTGTAGACTTTCCTCAGAGGGGAATGCCTGTAGCTTCATTATCATTTTAGTTGCTCTTTTCTTCACTTCTTCCACTCTCAAGGGTCTTTTCTTATGGTGGTGACTAAAGCAGTACACAATATTCTAACTTGGCTTACATCATAGATTTGTTTAAGGACAGTTTGCCCAACACAGAATTTGACTTTTTCACAACTACCACACACTGAGATTGAGATAGAAACATAAAAATAAAGTGATTCAGAAGGGGCCTCCCGGGCCATCTAGTCTGCCCCTGGCTCCAGCCTCCTCCGCTCATGTAATCCCCAACATGTGTTAGTCCAATCGTTCCTTGAACACCCTCACTGATGGGGCCTCAGCCACCTCCTTTGGAAGTCCATTCCATACCCTAGGGGTCCTAACTGCCAGGAAATACTTCCTTGACATCCAACCTGAAGTCTGGTTCCTTGAGCTTTGCCCTATTGGAATGTGTCCTGTCCTGCAGGGAAGAACAGGTCATGTCCTCCTCCACATGATATTCCATACAAACCTACAAGTCACTATAAGATCCCTTCAGAGTCTTCTCTCCTCCAGGAGGAAAAGACTCAGTTCCCTCTCTCTTCATATGACATCCTTCCCAAGTCAGTTGCTATTCTTGTCCCTGTGTTGAACTGATTCTAACCTAGCTATGTCTCTCCTATAGTGTGGAGTCCAGAATTGGATGCAGTACTCCAGTTGTGGGTGTACTAGAGTAGTGCAGGGTGGTAGCAACACCTGCCTAGATCTGGAAGTCACACTTCTGGCTGTACATCCAAGGGTGGTGCTTGCCTTCTTAACCATCTCATCACACTGCTGGCTCATGTTTAGACAGCTGTTGACAAGGGATACCCTGAGATCCCTTTCACAAGTGTTGCTCTCCAGCCACTTGTTCTCCATCCTGTATTTGTGGCACCTATTCCTGTGTCCCAAGTGCAAGACCTTGCACTTATCCACACTGAATGTTATTCTGTTGACATCCACCCACTTCCACAGTCTGTCCAGATACTTCTGGATCTGAATCACCTGGCTCTTCAGTTGTGGTCACCACCCCCATTTTGGTATCATCCACAAATTTAGTCAACAGAATGGTTATCCCTTCCTCCAAGTCATTGAACAGAATAAAGTTTGAACAGAATAGGTCCCAGAACTAAGCTCTGTGGGACTCTACTCATCAGTGACTGCCATCCTGATTCCCCACTGATAGTCGCCTTCTGCTTGAAGTCCATCAGCCCTGCCCTAATCCATTGGACAGTGCATTGATCTACCCCAAAGCTCAACAATTTCTCGACTAGGATATCAAGTGGCACTTTGTCAAAGGCCTTGCTGGAATCCAGGTAAACCACATCCACTATGTCCCCACCATCTAGCCCCCTCAATACCTTATTACAAGATTCATCTGGCAGGATCTGTTTTTACAGAATCTGTGCTGCATAGCTGCCAACCTCCCATCCCTATCTAGGGTTTCTGTAGCTTTCCCTAGATTTCCCTAGATCCCATTGTCTTTCCCAGAATGGATGTAAGGCTAACTGGCCTGTAATTCCCCATATCCCCTCCGCTACCCTTTCTGAAGATTAGAACCCCTGATTCCACCATCCAGTCCTCCAGAATGTCTCCGGTTTTCCACAAGGCCTCAAAAATGAAGACCAATGGATGCAAGAGCACCCCTGCCAATTCCCAATGCCAACCAGAACCTCAAGATCACATCAGCTTATAACTGAAGCTGGATATTTTTCTCCAATGTGCATACCTTTACATTTGCTTACACTGAATCACATGTGCCTTTGAAATTTCAGCAGTCCATGTTGTTTTAAACATCCTAAATAATTTATATCTTCAGCAAATTGACCACTTGACTGCCCACTCCCAATTCCAGGTCATTTATGGATAAGTCAAAAAACACTAGTCCCTGTGGACACACCCACCCCTGTTGTGAGACTTTACCATTCATTCTTATTGTTTGCTTTCTATTCTTTAGCCAGTTAGGCATTCATAAGAAGAAATGTCCTTCTATTACATACCTATTCAGTTTGCCCAGAAGTCTTTGGTGAAGGACTTCTGGAAGTCCAGGAAAATAGTGTCTACTTGTCTACCTTCTTACTGATACTCTTAAAGTACTCTAAAGTGTAGTGAGACCAAATTTGCCTCTGTGGAAGTATTCATATTTGAGTTCCCTAAAATGGTTATCATTTGGGCATGGTAATTTATCAACTTCCATTCCTTGCTCAGATCTGTTCCCAGATTCTTTAGATGATAACACTTCACCCTTTTCCTTGTCCTTGTTTCAGAGTGGGGGAAATGGAATATCATTTGGGAATTGGAAAAAAACATATTTTCTTACTTGTTCAATTGCAATATTCCACTATAGCACAGCACCACCTAGAAGTTTTTAACAGAAAAATAGGAAGGTAAAAGTTCTTTGTGAATAATTCGGATCTCCATTCGGCAAAAAACAGAAGTAGCTACAGGGAGTTAACAAGTCTTCTGTGGAAAATATAACATTTCCATTTGCAAACACCAGCCTTCTCTGCCTATGGCTGCAAAGATAAGTCTGGAGCTTATGTGAAAAGTCATGGAGAGGTTGAGGTTTACTTTGGCTAATGACAGGGCTTCAGCATTGCACTTTGTGACCATATACCATGAACTTGATTAATTTATCTAAGGTGGATGGATTGCAATTTTTGCATCTTCTTTGCATGCACCCACACATGGAATTATTTCATGTTGGAGTTATCCCAGTACACCTTATTCCTGCTGTTACAGAATCATTTTCTTCTCTTCTGGCCTTAGAACTGAAAGATAAGGTAGGAACAAGATAAGGTAAAAGCTTGCAGACAACTGCAACTTAAGTGCAATACAAATGTTGCCGAAATCTGCCAACTTCTATTTTCATAGGGCAAGTCTAGTGAACAGGGACTACATGTTACGTGCCATGAAATCAGCAAAGCCTGCATTATGGCTACTGGGGCTCAATTAAAAGCCATGTTATTTAGAAGCCTTGGTCTAATTGATGCATTTCAACAGCATGACCTACATCTTGACAGCATTTCAAGTGTTTACATTTGAGCTCACATTTTCTTAGCTGCATGGTTTAGTGATAATCAGTGCTATAATTAACATTCTCTTTGACTTCATCATAGATGGGGCATTGTCTCAGAGGCATGGTACACAAGAGAATTATTTTATTACTGATGGAGGTGTTTTGACCTCATTAGCTGAACAAAGAGTAATGCATTTGAACCAAGGACCCCAAGGTATAGCAAAGTCTCATCTCCCTGCAAAACCAGCTACTCTAAAAGGAAAGGAATCTGTAGGCTGTCTGAGACCTAGGAGATTATTTAGAGCTACAGGCTCAATTGTAAATACTGAACAGAAAAAGCAGATAAAAATGTGAATACCATTTACAATTCATTTGTAATGTAAATTTACAAGGTGGAAGAACTATCTAAGTGGAGTCAAAATGCCTGTCTTTTATTTTATTTTATTTTATTTTTATTTTGCTTTTTATTATTTGGTAACATATTTTCATTTATTATATAAATGCTATATTCACATTTTTAAAATTTCATGCATGAATTTTAAGGAGAAACCGTTGCTATCACTGGCCTTAGATGTAAGTGTTTTTCCTTTCATTTTTTATAAGGCTCATAACCTCATAAGGAGGTTAAAATGTGAAGAAAAACAACAACCCAGAAATGCTAAACCTAGTCAATGCAATTTCTAAAACTGCCTAAGGAAATATTGTATCAAAGGCCCAAACAATATATAGACTCCCTAATGGCTATTGATTTTCAATGGAAAAATAGACATCTAAATATCATCTTCCACATGACACACATGTGCCTTAGGAATGTAACGCCCCAATGTTAAATACATCTACTTGAATGCAAGGTCCATTACTTTCATAAGTAGCTATTGATAGACAATAATTGAAAACAAGAAAAACTTGGCCTTTCCTGGAAGAATTACAAGGAAATATTTGAAAATATAACTGAGAGAACTGAAATGAACTGGGTCTTTCTTGAAAATAGAAATAAAGCACCTTTGGGTATTTTCCTCTTGTTTGTGCTGCCATTAATTTCATTTGAAGTACAAAGTAAGTGTTTTTACTTTGTGCTTTTGTCTTTTATGTGATCCAAACATTTGTCATCTATTTTAACATTTTATTTAAAAGAAGATAAAAGTAGCTTAGGAGATGCGGAACAATGGTCCATCAATCTAATTTCTTTTTTCTGCCAATAGCCATTTCTAAAACTTTCTAAGCAGGAACCCTAATGTTTAATCCATCAAGCCTAATTCAAGAAACTGTTAAGTTTCCCCCCAATTGCAAATATGCTGAATCAGCTGGCTAATGGAATCAAGATACAATGATAACTTCCAAAAATTAAGGAAAGGTAGGACCATCCATCAAGCCCTTCCCACCCATGTCCAGCATCAGAGATAATTCTGATAAAAGCTTGGCAGTGAATACTGGGATAACTTGCAGCTCACTGTTGACTGGTTCAACCAGTTTGCCTCTGCCATCGCAAGACTGTCAGTTTCTGTATCCTTACCTTCATAAGCTCACTTCCATCCTCTACTTTGTCTGCAGCTTTTTGGTCATGCTACTAACACAGTTTATGCCTTTTGGCACTTGCTGTGCCTTCAGCTTAAATGGTTTTAATGGTTAATGGTTGAATGGTTTTAATGGTTTATGTTGTTGGCTGATGCCATACTGATTTTAATGCTAGATAATTTTAGTATGTATAATTTTATCTACTTTATTAGGCCATTTTAATACACATTGATTGTTCACTTTTATCCTTTTTTTTCATTCTCCTTCTGCACTTTCATTTCACTTTTTGGTTGATTTTATATTGTACTTACTAGGAACGTACTGCATTGTTGAATTGCTGCATGAATTGCATTGTTTTAATTGTTGATAAAATGTTATCTGCTTTGTTGTGAACTGCCCAGAGAACTCATGGATAATGGGTCAGCATGCAAGCCCAATGAATAAACAAACTTGTCCACCCCAGAGCCTATGGCTTTCTTTATACTCACACTTAATTTCAGAACCTTCCATTTCAATGTAGGCATCCCTCTGTCATTACCTCATTCTGCCAAAGAAAGAAGCAAGAACACCAGGGTCCCTGAATGCTTAAGGACCACAAAGATATTTATCCCAATGGCACTCATTCTCATCAATGTCTTCAAGAAGAACAAGAAAACACATAGATAATTCCCCCTTTACCTTCTGGTTTTATCAGGACACTGGATTTAAAAAAAGAGGGCTGGATGAATTCCTAAAAGATACTGATTCTCCTCCACATGCCAGAAGGGCAGGACATACATCAGTGGAAGAGCACATGTTTTACATGCAAAATGTCCAGGTTCATATACTAGCATATCCAGTTTTAAAAGTTTTTTGATAGCAGGCCCGATAGCAAAAGCCTCTGCTGCAGATGCTGGAGAGATATTGCCAGTTAGATTAGACATAGCCTTTTAATGTAGCAAACTGCTTCAAGATCTCTTTTCGATACAGCTAAGCATTGTCTAAGGACAGAGCTTCCAAGGACAGGACATTTGAAGGTCATTCCAAAATGCCTCATATTTAAAATACTTATTAGCCTTAGCAGTCAACAAGCAGCTACAGCTTTATTTTCTCCTTACTCAAAAATAAACATGGACTAAAAGTGTTCAACACTAGGCTATTAGCATGCAAGTAAGGAGATTTTAACCTGTGTACCCCACTCTTGATATTCAATCTTCAATAGAAATCTGATTCAAATTGGGTTCCCCATGATTCCTGTTTCTGAGTAAATAAAAAGAAGAGCTGTAGTTACATATAATTACTGCAAACTTCATGCAATAATGCATGAAATATCTTTAATGGATTACTGCAGATCAGTTCATTATGATTCTTGATACTTTACAGTAGACTAAACCTTGGGGATACAATCAGCAAGAAGATATACCCTAAAATGGCTTTCTTTTTACATAATATTCTTACATTCACTTGAATAATTTTATCTCCTCTCACACAAGCAGATTGTCCAAAAACATTTGCAATACTTAACAAGTTGTCTTCTCTTAGATGCTGTCTATCAAATGACACAAATATATCCCTTCTTACAGACTTTAAATGTTGCATTTAAATGTAAACATTTGCAAAAAAGAAAATCTATCTTGATGATGATTTCATTAATGGTCTTTTTTTTTGTTAAAATTGCTGCAACGTTCTATTTTACTTTGGGATTTGTGATGGCACCAGTCAAAAAATCCACCATTCCACTCTTCATTGAATACTTTGTAGGGCTCCAGAAATCAAGGACAAAGTCCATTAGCATTTCTCTGAAGATAAAAGAGCAAAAAGTCCACAAACTGCCATCCAGATGGTGTCAAAGGGCAGATGCCATTCTGAAGACTCACTCTTCCTCTTCACTTGTTGGTACAGAGGCATCTACCTCTTTCCTCCATGCAGACAGAAGAAACGTGGTCTGGCTGACTCTTCATTCCAACCTACTCAACTCCTGATCAGTGCATGAAAAGAATTGCAAGATACTTTCCTGCAAACATCAACACTACCAAGGAGCTTATTCCCCTCCTGTTAATTTGCTGACAAACAGTGGAGAGACAGACTTGGAATACAGACATGTATTCCAAGCTTCATCCAAGTGGTACAGGGCAATCCCCAACTTATAACTGATTGAGGACAACGAAGGGATTCTCTTGCGCTCCACTAACACTGTGATGGAAAATGGGCTGTACAAAGAGAAGACCCTTTGTTATCCCCAATAAAAAATAACATGGCAATTTATCTCTCTAGGGACAGGGATTGGTAGGGAAGGGGGTTGGACCCATGTAAAGTGCTGGCAAACAATTAAAATCCAGGGGAAATGTCTTGATGCCTTTTTCATATCAGGAAATGCAGCTAACCCGAGAAGTCTCAGAGCAATGAAGATGTGTAATACAAAAGTAAACACACACACACAACTTAGAGGAATTCTTTAGGTTGAACAATACAAATTATGCCTTCACAACAAAAGTACACACTGAGTTTTCCAGAAATTGGAATATAGACTTGGATCAGCCTTAGTGCCACTTCTTTTCACGACTGTGTTGTGGTGGATCACAATATCATAGAATGGTAGAGTTGGAAGGGTCCAGGAAGGCCACTGGATCCAGTCCCGGCTCAATGCAGGATTCCAAGTTAAACCACCCCTTTCAGGTGGCCATCCATCTGCATCTTGAATGCTTCTAGTGTGGGAGATCCCACTAGGAGTTAGGTTCTAGGTATCTCTGCCTAGGTAGTTGGTTCTACTGTCATACTGCTCGGTAGAATTCAGATTAAACTCTCCTGAACAATTTCTTCATCCTGTGGTCCAACACCTTCTTTCCAGTCCTCGTAAGATGTAACCAATCCCTTGCTAGCAGTCAGTGTTCCAGGAAGTGTAGCCCATGGCCCCACAATCCATATTTCTCATGTCAGCACCACCCGCATAGTGGGAATATTTTTCTTCCCCTCCCCTCCCCTCCCCTCCCCTCCCGCCCACCTTTTCCTCTTCCTAGAACAAGAAGGATGGATAAGAAAACTATCAGGCCCTCAAAGTTCTTGCATTTCCTCCCCAAAGCTTCAAAATCTGATCTGCTTTCTTCAAAGTTCCTTTTAGCAGTGCAATTTGTTCACACAACGATACGAAGAAAAGGGCATGTGTTACTGAACTTTATGTACCTGGGTGATCCTTCAGTTTCATTCCTAGTTCATCCTCCAGGGAGACAAAATACGTGGCAAGTCCACAGGATTTCATGGCATACCATATTTTTATGTGTATAAGACAATACTTTTTCTTAAAAATATTTACCTAAAAATGGAGGCGCGTCTTATACATAGGGGGTTGCGAGGAGAACTGTGGTTGCAAAACTGCCGATACCTTATCTCTGCAAACTAGCCTCATGAGCAAAACTTCCAATTGCAGAGACAAGCTAACAGGTTTCCTCTAATCATGAGCCTTACATAACTGATGTCAGCTGGTTCTGCCGAGAGCATGTAGCCAGTGCCCAGATGTGACAGGGAGCAGTAAAGTTGGAGCGTTTTGAGCCCATAAAAATGTCAGAAAAGAAAAAAGTGATTTGTTCAGAGCTAAGTGTGATGCATAATATCACAGTACTGGTATGCAAACATTGCCTAATCACTAAATAAAAATGTCTTCTATTTAGTGTTTAAAATATTGATTTCTGAATTTTGGATAAGAAAAGTGGGGGGGCATCCTATACATGGGGGCATCTTATAGATGGAAAAATATGGTGCAGAGAGTCTGCATACTTCTTGCTCTTGTAGGCCTTGCTGTCATTGCTACTGGTGGGATAGAGAGTGGGAGTCAGCCTGCACACACAGTTGATCTTGTCAACACTTGCAGTAGTGGTCGAATAAAACAACAATCAGAAACCTTTCTGAAAAAGGAAAAGGAAAAAAGCTGTGCTAACAGTCCTGCCAACAGTGAACTTTGCCTATGATAAACTGTAGAGAATTTTTCTTTCCTCAGGTAAAATTCCCCCTCCCCATTTCTCTGCCCACATATCGGGTAGAGAATTTTGAGAGTCTATTTGCATACAGCTCTGGTGAAGACTGACATTTAGTTTAACTGATTGTGATTACACAGATACAGGTGGAGAGTGGAATAATTCATTCACACTTTCCTAAACACCTACATATTGTGAGGACCCCATGGTTTCCTACCTTGTATACATCTCTGAAAACTTCTAAACATTTTTACTAATGTTCTTCTGCTCTGCAGTTGTTTTCAATATTAAGATTATTGAAAATTGTAGCACTTTTTCCCTTGAGGTTTCTACAAAAGAACTGGCAACTGGAAATAGTGCTTCTTGCTGTGATCTGTTCCAAACTTGAGTCACTATGTACTGCTGTTATTTATGAACAGATAGTATTATCACACAAAGCTAGAGTAATGGGGCATCTGTTGTGCACAAGTTGCAGGAAAGAAGCAATATCTATGGGGTGACATTTTAATAAGATAAAGCAAAACACAAATCATTTGCTCATTCAATGCACAAAGGCTTACTACATGGAACAGGCAAGATATATGGAAAGAACAAGATATGTGAGTAGAAAGATTTGTTTTCCTACTTTCTGGTTGTATAAACTGAGATTCACCTATACTTACCTATACTATATAAAGTCTAGATTAGCCATCCCTTTTTCAGCCATGCATTTTCATGAGCTGTTGAAGGGCACGGCACCTCATTACATTGTGTGACCCAGTTTGTATATGTTACATTATCATGCTTCACAGTTAACATGGTTCAGGTGATACAATAAACAGACTACACTCTGTGGGATAATAATGTGAAGTATAAGCCAGGCTTGCTCTTAATTTAAAGCACAATGGTAGCTGAAGAAGTTGTGGTTTACTTACTGCATTAAGTTGTTCAGATCAAATGCTTTCTTTCCACTTATTCCCAACCAGTCCTCTTTGCTTCACTTAAAAGTCTTATAAATAAATAACTTGTGGCTCATCACTTAAAAGATATAAAATATCTAGCAACAACAATGATGGCAATGAAAGACCCTAGCATCTTGGTTCTGAAGTTGTCAAGACCAAGGAAGTGCAGTTCAACAGTGACTCAGTTCCAACTCACTGTTTCTGCTTGATTGCTCCCATTCTAACCTTTGCTGGTAGCTGGCAAAATGATCTTTGGATAAAGAGAAGGCATTTAACATTCCTCTTGAACATTAGAGTATGCCTTCTGGCTAGGTCAGCTTAAAGGAGCAGAACTATCGTGCTTATTTTCATTTCTTAGGCTTCATTCCTTTGTTTCATTACAAATCAAAAACACCATGAGAATAATAGTTCTTTTCATGTTTGTTATGTGTCT
The DNA here is from genome assembly GCF_004798865.1 of Varanus komodoensis. Classification (NCBI taxonomy): domain Eukaryota; kingdom Metazoa; phylum Chordata; class Lepidosauria; order Squamata; family Varanidae; genus Varanus; species Varanus komodoensis. The sequence continues at coordinate 1,600,400 of NW_025335641.1, forward strand.
GCTAGCTTAGTGCTCTGAAACTCAGAGATAACTCAGAGAACTGACAATAGAATATGGAACTAGACTTCCTAGTATACTAACCTATCTGTTTTTCCAATTATTTTAAATTATTAATATGGCAGGGAAAGTCATTATCAAGGTCATTAAACATAAGAGCTAAAGCCCAGATGGTATAGTCAGTGGCAGGAATATAAAGAAAGCAAGATGCATACATACATATGTACAGATGTACATGCATACATAATAGAACAGAGAAAGACATTGCGTTCAAGTGATTTTGTTGTTATGGATGTACGCAAAACATTTTCTTCGCATTAAGTGTACTGTTTGTATGGTACTTCAAAATACATTCATGAGCCTGAAGTTAGAAGAAAAGTCATGTAGTCATGTAACTGCAATTCTTACAATGAAGTGAATGTGCCCTGTCTTCAACTGGTGAAAAAGCTTAAAGTTCATTTTTTCCCATCCACATATTCCAGGAGTTTCCAAATTGCAACTGACTAGGAAAATGTTTATTTAGTTATTAGTTATTTTGTTAAACTTATATTCTACTATATTGGTCCAGGGGTCCTCTAAGCAGATGTTGCTGAACATTGAAATATAATTATGCCTATTATCAAAATGCCATGTTTTCTAATGCTTCAGATATTCCTAAGCATGCTTCATGAACTAAATAAGGTTTCTTCTGGAGCACATATCCCCAGACAGGCTTTGTACTTAGACTTAAATCTAGGCTGCATAGGTTACCATACTGTGTGGTATGGGTATTTGCTCAATAATGAAGGAAACTTGAACCATTAGTGAATTCCCTTTGAGTGAAGGACAGAATACAAAGTTTTATTACACTTAAACTTGGTTTAAAGGTTAAAGGTTGCCTGATTCCTATACTTTCAAGAACACTCTTATTTTAAAGCAATGTCCATTAATCTATCAAAAATAACAGATGCCCTTTAAGTCAGACTATGCCAGTTTCATTGCACAACTCAGTTGTGTCAGTTATTTTTGGAATTTCACTCTGTCAACTCTAATTATTGTACCTTCACTCAGCAGTGTATATCAGAGGTAATTATACCTACTCTGGAAGTGCCTATTAATTACTAACCTGTGCTGTTTCATCAGCAATCAAAGAAGTTTCAAACTTTGGACATATCTATATATAAAATATTTTATTAACCCCACATTCTGGACCAAAGCACCATTTATAACCCATTTCATTTGAAATCAGACTCCTCTGAATTGAATGAAGTGATCTAAGCCTGAATGTAATGAGGAAGGTTGTCTCCAAACAAATGAAATAATTTCATGTTGATATTCATTGATTTTGTACAGAATGCACATTATGGAGAGAAGATGCCTTTAATCCAATAACAGGAGTTTTGATAGGGATGGGAACCTTTTAATGAAAATTGACTTAATTTCAAACTTTGTAACCAAGATCCAAACCAAAATCCAGTTTTCCTTCAAAATTCATACTTATGGAGTTATACAATCAAAATACGAATATCAGGGGACAGGCCACACAAATCTGTTTTTTCTTTCTTTATTTAATATCCCAATCTTGCTTATTGAAAGTCTAGTTTATATCCTATTCAAAATAGTATGTACATTAACAACATAAAACTTCAATTGTTAAAAAATCAATACTAGTTTAGGAATCATATTAAGGTTAATAATTTTGGTTGAAGTTTCACAAAGCTTAGAAATTGGAAGCGGAGGCTGATGTCTTAGCAGATATGCCCCATTATTGGTACTGATGATATGGCTCCAGATTACATTTTTGCAAGAAATTCATAAGGCAGACCCACACAATTCTTTATTGCAACATAAATGGTTTGGGAAACAATTTTTGGCCCCTGTTAGTGTCCAGGTCAGAAGCCATGGTACTTCTTACTTTAGGCCTGGTAAAATTTAAAAGGATAAAGAGGGTAGGTTCATATGTATTCTAAATGGTGGTTCTAAATGGTAAATTAAATGTAACATTGGCAGCAATCTGTGTTCCAAATCAAGGACAAAAATGTTTATAAGTATGTTGAGAAATGTGGAAAAAATACAAAACATGAATTTATATTTGGCTAGAAGACCTAGATTGGAACGTTAGAGGAATATTGAGTAGGTATATGATTGATCCAAAGTGGAAGAGGAAATGTAAGGATGAAAAGCTATTTTTAAAAGGGCACCATCAGTTGGCCCAGCTATGCACATTGCAAGATAGGGGAGTTACTGATGCATGAAATAAATGTAATCCACATGATTATAGTTAGACATTTCTATCATCAAACTCCAGTCTTTAACTCAAATTGATTGTATTTTATCAATACAATCAATATCTTTATTAGAGGCTGTCAGATCATCACACGGTGTGATTACAATAACTGATCATGCCCCAGTTGTAGCCAAATTTGTGTTTGATTGCGATTCCTCTGTAACTACTCCAACATGGTCCTTTAGTCCATCATTAATAGATAATGAAATTACAATTGTTACAAGAAAGAATCCATGTAATGTATTATGTTAATAGAAATTAAACTATCAACATTTCAAAAAGCCTCTTTTTGAAGAATTGGAACCTGTTGTGAGAGGTTTTTCTATTCAGAAGAAGACACAGTTGAAAAGACAAAAATCTGAAAGGTGTAAATTGTTGGGCAGGATGAAAACACACCTTTCCTCTAAGTATGCTGAAACTGATTCCAAGAACCTATATTAACAAATTGAAGCCAAGAAGAAATAGTTTGTGATTAATCAGACTACAACTACACTTCTCTATTTAAAACAGAAGTCCCATGAGCATGGTAGGAAAGATTCTTGGGTGGTGGCAAACAGATTATGGATGAATTCTCAGAACAACTGGTTGTTATTGTCAATAAATCTTGGAAAACAGAAGTGCCAGATGACTGGAAAAGTGGACTAACATTGCCCCCATCTTCAAAAAGGGGAGAAAATCTGAAGATGGGAACTACAGGCCAGTTAGGTTGACATATATCCCTGGAAAATTCAAGAGCAAATTATTTAAAAAATCATTCTGTGAGCACCACAAAGAAAATGCAGTGATTAGTAGAAGTCAACATGGATTTATCAAAAATAATTCCTGCCCGACTACTTTATTATCATTTTTTGAGTGGGTAACCTCCCAAATGGGCAGAGGAAACACTGTAGACATAATCTACCTAGACTTTAACAAAGCTTTTGACAATGAGCCCCACAACATCCTGATAAGCAAATTAGTAAAAGAGTAGACTAGATAGAAAAACTAAGTGGATCCAAAATTGGCTGCTAAATTGGACACAAAGAGTGCTCATCAATGGCACCTTCTCAAACTGGATGGACGTAACTAGTTGGGTGCTACAGGGTTCAGTCCTAGGCTCAGTTCTCTTCAACATCTTTATAAATGATTTGAATGAGGAAGTACAAGGAAAGATAATCAGATTTCAGTCATACAAAACTGGGTGGAATAGCAAACACCATAGAAGACAGAATGAAGATCCAGGACAATCTTGATAAGCTTGAATTCTGGGCTGAAAGCATCAGAATAAGATTCAGTAAGGACAAGTGCCAAATCTTCCACCTAGGAAAAGGAACTAAATGTACTGATAAAAGATATATGGCTTAACAAAACTGAAAAAGAAAAAGACCTTGGAGTTACTGTGGTCAACAGGCTGTATGTGAGCCAAGAATGCTATGCAGCTGCAAAAATGGGCAAATGCTATTTTGGGATACATTAATAGAAATATTATTTCCAAATCACCAGAAGTAGTAGTTCCCCTATACTCCTCGCTAGTCAGACCTCATCTGAAATACTGTATCTGGTTCTGGGCACCAAGATTTAAGAAAGAAGCAATTAAAAATTAGAAAGGGTCCAGAGGTGGGCAACAAAAATGATTCAGGGTTTTGAAACACTGCCCTGTGAGGAAAGACTGAGAGAACTGGGTTTGTTCAGCCTTGAGAAGAGAACACTGAAGTCGAACATGATATCCCTTATTATAATATGATATTTTCTTACCTAGAATTTCTGGTTTTGGTATCTTCTGGAAGGCATTCGTTCTACCATGCTTCCTGTGTTCTTCCTGATATTAGGACTTCTATCTTTGTCCTACATCTGGGGAAGTAGTTAGATTTGTTATTTTTTTAACTGTTTAATCTTAATTGGTTCCATGTTTTCAGTTGTCATGGAAATACATATACCTGGATTTTTGGGTAAGGGACTACCCAAAAATAGTGGACTTTCAGGACTGGTCTGGAAAGATAGGAATGCTCCTCCCCTGGAAGGACTTATCTTGATTCAACCCAACTGTTAAGCAGAAGGAAAGACTCTGCAAAAATCCTACAGAATATACTGGAAAATACAAATACACTCTCTCTCACTCCACTTAAAGACAGATGCAGGCATACATCTAATATATAAAATTATGAAGTCTGTAAAACCCCTAAGGCAAAATAAATTTAGCTACAGAAATGACATAAATATTCTGTTGTAAGGCTTTGTTAACAAAACAAATAGAATTTTGCACAATCAAACATCATTACATTTGGAGATCACAGTGGACCATTTAGAGAAATTACAGTAGTCAAGGATGTGTTTGGGGTGGGAAGAGATCCAACAAAACTGATTTTGCCCTTGGCATTTTAAGTACATTAAAATTGCTTCATACATCATCAGTATTAATGACAGGTGCGCAAAGCAAGTTCTGGTTATGAAAACTTGCTAATGATTTTGTTGTTCTTGAAACAGCAAGCTGTGGGAAGTGGGGCAAACACTTTTTAATAAACAAAATATAGCAAAACTGGGCACCTGAATGAAGCAAAGTAGAGCAGAGGGAAGAAACAATCCTAAGTTTAAATAGTGAAAAACACTTTTCTGTGGCGAATACTGACTTTTGGTAATATATTGAAAAAACACCAGTATAAAAGCTGTAGTAAAGCAGCAGAATAGAGCCAGATCTCATGTTGACAATGCGCTTTAATTCCTGTTTCTGTATTTATACCCAATAAAGTTATTACTAGTCTAACTGGAAGGTTCCTTATTGGTTATTGCTGTTAGATCTGACCTGTGAGGACCTCTGGTTCTCAAAGAGAAAGAGTATGATTTAAAACTGTTAATGAGGGACAGTGTTTAAACGATGGTGAGGTCTGGCACTATAACCAAGCTAAAACTGCAGAACTATATACTCAAGTTTGTGATAGTCACTCGATACATACTTCTTGGCATGATATTTCTCCAAAATGTATGAGAAATGGTCCACTAAAAGCAGGATGTGTGTTCACCATGGAAGAGAGCATAATTTTCCTTTATTTGTTGTTACTGCAAAGTGTTTAAGGTATCCTCAGGGAAGTATCCCTGTCTTTAAAAGGATTCATCTTATTTACTTTGTTTGTATGTCTCTTTGTTTAATAACAGGTGCAGAGTATTCTCTGGAACCTTGTAGCATTCCTAGTCATATCACAACCTCCATGTCCCTGAAAATAATACGTATTTCCAAAATTATAATACATATAAACCAAACTTTTACATATGATTGCTGAAAGCGTATTAACAATTTTATTTCTATTCTAACTATAGAAATAGTGGTAGTTTGTTCAAAGACAGTCAGCTTTGCAGTTGTTCTGGATTGTTCTGAACAATACGGTTGCTGTTCTATTAGGCATCCATTTCTTCTCTGAAATTACCAGGCAGAAACTATTCAAATAAATCTTAATATGATACATGGAGTAATTTGAACCCTAGCACATCATGAAAAGGACAATCCCCATGGGAAAGTAGGCCAGAGAGCCAACTGATGGACAGAAATTCAAGATGTTAGCCCAAGGGCTCTTCCCACCTATCCTGCTCTCAAGACTTCATCTCTCAGAGACTTTTGAGATGCTGTGTAAGAACAGATGAAAGCCCTGTTTCCTTCAAGGCTGATGGTCGGTGACTGTGGTAACTGAAATGATGTAAGCAGAAACAGGAGCAAATTGATTAAGTAGCAGCAGAAAGAGCAAAGGAAAATGAGGCCAGGAAGATGACCTCCCATTTTCATGGCCCAGCAGCACATGGCTGGTAAAATATTCCTATTTAGCTTTTCTCCAAGGGCCTTTCTGTTCCTTAATAGAGTGCCTTGTGTTGTCCCTTCTACAATTATCACTTTACTTAAAATATTCTAGATGCTAGGAACTTACCAAAACACTCTAAATGAAGATTGCGAAGAAAAGCATTATGATATATGTGTCTAAGGTAAATGCATTAGAATGTTCTATATAAAATTATACCACCACTACTTTGCAAATATTGCTTATAGAGTTAAAGTCAGAGCTGAGAATAAGCTAAGAATCTTCATGAAAGTTTTGCAGTAATAGCATTGCACCTACAGACACTTGTCAGAATTTCAAATCTGAATTTTCATTTTTTTTGGAACCCTGTGTAAATAACATATCTGTTGCAGGTTGACAGAAACACAAATCTGTGATATTAGAAATCAGGGTTAGGTCTGTTCCTGCTATAAAAGTAGTGTTGTACAAAGTTATGCTGAGGATGAATAGTTTTTTTTAAATTGTATTTAGTCTGAAATTTTGCTGTTAAATATTATGAAATGGCAGTCTTGGCATTTTTTTCTTACATCATACTTTTGAAAAAGAGATCTAGTTAGGAAGGACCAGCTTCCAGTCCAATCATTCTTATATCATCTTCAGTTTGTTTCAGTTTGAAAAACATGGAGAAATTTAATAAATGATACTTTGCAGACCCAATCTGGCACTCTACTTTAAACAAATTAAAAGGGAATTAAGTGGGATTGTTTATGTGAGAATAGGATTACACAGAAGTGCATTTTAGGTAGTTTCATACATCATTAAATCAGTTCCAAAGTGACCATCCAGAGCCAGTGTTACAGGCTGTTAAGATTACAAATCGGGCATTTAGAAACTAAGGTAAAAATCAAGAAAACATTGTGGATTTGTTTTGATTTTACTATTGAAGATATGGCACCTGTCAAATAAGCTGTAGTCATTGAACCAATGTTTGGTAGAGAGAAAGAGCAATGGAAAGGAGGCTAAACCCACATCCCATCACCTTGTCAGAGGCAAATATAGTCCAATTACAGCTTGTGTTTGGCTGTGTGCTGTGCACATACATTTCTCTACCCAACTAAGGACAAATACTCAGAGCCTGCTTTTGTGTGTGCATCGCCTCTGACTGGATGGCCACAGGAGCCTATATAATTCAGAAAAGGGAGAGAAAAGATTTTCCCAGCGAGCTATTTGTACTGGAAGGAGACTGGGTGATGGTATCAATGCAAAGAAATACTTGTGATGCCTGAAGTGTAGCTTAGTTGGTTTGTGACACAAGTGTCAACCCTCTGAGCCCTTTCTCGCCGTACATTTGCTGATGCTATAAATAGTGGAAACATCTGTGTATTGTTACCTTTCAGAACAAATCCAGGCCTGCAAAAAGTGTGATGTGCCAAGCCATACACAACCAACCAGCCATGTATAGTAGCATGCTATGGACTGAGCAAATCATGTGTTTTCACTGCTTGCCTCAGAGTACAATATTTTTCAAGTTAAAGTTCAAAAACATTTTTTCCAAAACTGAAGTAGAAAACAATTTCACATTTGCCAGCACATATTCCTAATTAAATATAACCATATATGATGAGGACATATGACTATATCTTATCAACACTAAATGTGCTTGTTGCAAGACCCAGGAAGAAATGAGTAAAGGGAAATATGAACTGTGATATTGCAAGAATTTTATGCAAGAGATGTTTTTCTGACTTTGGTTTTATCTCTCTGTGGACTGATACCAGAGAAACTCAACTCATATTATTGCACAGAGTCTTTGTTACCATTCAGCTGGGTTCAAGTAGGGGTTGCATATTCTCCCATGTATAATAAATGTCACAGCACACGTGGGTGGTTTCCCATTGTATGTGGTCCTGAACATTTATTGCCAAGCTTTGGTTGCAAATTCAGGATTTCTGACAGGGTTACTAGATGAAGACATGCTTGGTCCCCTTTGTTGTGTGTATCAGGAGATCAGTTTGAGCTTGTTTGGTTCTGGAAAAGCCCCAGAAAAATAATCTTAGTGATGCATTTTGTAGTTAGAAAACATGTTATCAAATTACAGGCACTTTCTGTCCTATTCCCAACAGTTGTAATTCCCCTATTTAATTGTGAAACTGTGTGTGTTTGTGTGTATTGTTCCTAAGTATGGAGTATGGATTTGGTTTCTTCACTAACATTTTGGTAATTAATAACAATTATCATTTGTTGTTTACATTTATTACAATGTTAATCCAAACTTCTTCAAGAAGCTTAGGGAGACATGTTTTTCTCTTGTTTTGGCCTCACAACAACCCTGTGAAATAAGCAAAAATAAGAAAGTAGTATTAGCCTAGAATTATCAATAGCTGAAAGTTTAACATGAATTGCTCCAGTCTGCATTGAATATGTTAACACCACAGAAGACCTAATATAATGAGTAATGGACAAAGTAATATTGGCTCAGTTCAGGTATCAGTGCAGGCTCATATAGTTTCACCTCTTTCTATTCATACACTGATTTTACCTATCACCCTGTTTCCTGGCTTTGATAGTTAACCTCAATGTCTCAGATGGACGGTTCCTTAACCAGGAATTGCTTCACAACCAAGATCTGGAGCGAATTTGAAAGTCAAATTCCTTGTAGGCAATTCCTGCCTAGTATTCTAACAATTTTTTGTCCATCATTGCACACAACTAAGAAACAACAGAAGAAAAATAAACAAATTGTGGATACAAGGAATGTTCACGGGGCACTCCACAACAGAGAAACCATATTTTAATGATTATACAGGCACCATGAGCTAGGAACTACTCGGAACAAAAGACTGAAGAGGTCAAAATGCTAGAAAATAGCCTCATGCATAGAAGAACAACAAAAATGCCTTTATGTTGAAATCATTAGTCATCAGACTGAATAGAAAAACTAATTTTCTAATTGTAGGCTATTGCAATAAACCCATCAATATGAATCAGATAGCAATGAAAAGAAAACTAAAGGCATATCTATTTACTCTCTGGATGACTGACTAGTACAAAATCAATTAAGAGGTTGCATGAAAAAAAAATTAAGTCTGCTACAATTTGGTGCAGGAACTGGCATAAATAACTACCCTTACATACAACCAAACTGTCTTAATTCTTCTTTTCTTTTACCAGCTAAATGGTATTTACTGTAACAACTAGACAACAACAGTTGTTCATTATATAAATATGTTTGTCTTACATTATATAAATATGTTTGTCAGTAGAATATCAAATAATCATTAGTTCTATGTATGCTTCAGCCTGATCTTTTTGCTATATATACTGTATATATTTGATATATACTGTAGCAATTATTTTGGGTGGGAGGATTTGCCATTCCATACCAATGATCATGGCACTGTACTACATAGCCGTAGTATTGTGTTCTTCCACCTAAACAGAAATTATGTGCACTGCAATTATATCTCTCAGGAATATACTGGACATAAACATAATCTATTTTTAGGTTCTTCTGTGGCAACTCATTCTCTTGTATCCCACTCATGCTACCTTCTGATATTCACCTGTGTTTCCTTTCATTTGCCAGTTAAATGTTCACCCATGTGCTTTTCGTTCCCTTATGTCTTTTTCTCTGGGTCTGATCCAAAAGGAGTTAGCTTCACTTAAATCTTACTGAAATTAATATGGCATAATTTGGCTTAGATCAGCTCAGTTGGATGTAAGGGCAAGTTAACTTGTGTATGGGGTTCCTGTGCTTATTTGTGGCTAAAGAACTACAACAACAACAGACAACCTCTACTTTTATATTTGAGTCACATTTCAATCCAAACAAGGCTCCAATCAGATGAACAGTTAAACCAGCAAAAATTTAAAATATTATTTTAAAATTAAAATAATATGGAAACTTTAAAATAAAATTAAAACTGGAAACACAAGATACTGAAAAACAGAATGTGGGTCCAAGAGTTTTAAAAATAACATGGGGAACAATCAAGTTTTAATAACTCACCTAACATTCATCAGTCTAATTTCTTCTGGAAGAGAGTTCTACAGCAGGGATGCTTCCACAAAGAAGGTGTATAAGTCTCAACAATTCATTCTCTTTTGTGGTGAGGCAATAAGGAAAGATATATAACTATAGAAAGGTTTATATGAAATGAAGCAGTCTTTCAATCTGTTGGCCAAAAACCATTTGTGATCAGTTTAGAAAATCAAGCCAGTTCATTGCAGATGCTTCAGTTCTGACTACATGGAGCCTTTCTACATGGACCTAGTTTTCCAAAAACAAATCTACTGATTTTTATTCTAGATGTATGTATAAAAAGTACATTTAATATGAGGAGTAAGGAGAATAATGGATCAAACACAAATGGAATATAGGTAGGGCCTGAAAGAAAACAGATAAATAAGTGGGCAAATTTCTTCAACCAGAAAAGTACAATGGGCAACAAATCAATAGAAAAACTATTTCTTTCTATCAGCCTCCATTTCCTTCAGCCTTCTCACCTTATGAATGCAGCAATTGATGCAATTAATAAAGACTTCTATTCAATCCAATTTTCATGCATAGGTAGATCACCTCCAGATCAGACCCAGATCTACCAAAGAAATGGGTTCCAGCATCATGTTGAAAATTGTGGATTCTTTATTAATGGCTTTGGAAACAGTGATCCCCAATATGGTTGGTTTTAACAAAGCCACTACATTGCTGCTTGTTGTTTGAATCCAAATGAATTACATGGCATCAGAAAGTAGTAAAAAATTAAAGCTTTTTCTTGCTGAAAGGTCTGTACATTTTTATCTTTTATATGTTTTGACTAACATTTTCATACTCACCACATGGCCACACAATACTGGCACCAAGAAAAAGGATTTATTAGGTACCAGCCATGATCTCAGATTCAGGCAATCAAAAGACACTGAGGTTATAGTTCTCTTGCAATTTTTTAAAAAAACTGGACATAGCAAATGATTTGTGGAAGGAAGTTCAACAGTTTAAGTGGAAAAATAAAAAGAGAATGAGAAATAGGGTGCAGGGACCCACATTCTGTAGCCCAGATGGTTTTTTTTTTTTTTTTTTAAAGAATTATCGGCAGCTGGGTTAGGAACCAGTATTCCTAAACAGCACTAACACAGCAGTATTGCTAGTATTCCTTATAAAGCATATCATACAACATTCTGCTTATTTCAGTAAACATTATTTGCATGCATAGCTCTTATCAGTCATTGATATTTGCACCAAATTTACTGCCATAATGATTTTGAACCCTGCACTCAAGTGTATGTGTGTGTTTGTAATCTCCTATGCTCCAGTGGAGCCATGTCTGTTGACCTTAGTAAACATGAAAATTTATTTTCTTAAACTCAGAGTCCTTAATTTAAAAAATAGATAAGAGAAAGAGAATGAACTTTGTCTAAAACAGAGAAAATTGGCTTGCACATGATCCTGAATTACCAGCAAAAGACTGAATGAATTCTCTTCATAAGAACAACAGCAGCAAATATATATTACAAAAATCATTGAGGGATTTTTATCCCTCTGGGATGGAAAGAGTGGGGTTGAAAAACAATTTTATAACTAGACTGGGAACAAACAGTGCCAGGTTTCTAAACATGTAAGCCAAGCATAAATCAAGGATTCCAACTGGAACTTTAATAGGCAAGATGGAAAAAGGAATGTAGAACAGTTTTTACATGGTATACAAATAGTGCAAGCCAATGACAGGAGAATGCTGGAAATTATAGGCCTTTTTCCTGTCTAAACAGGATTGTTTTTTAAGAGTGTAATCCTATTACTATTTGCCCAAAAGTCACCCCCATTTGAAATCAATTTTCAGCAGCAATGAGTAAGGATGTGGTATAACTGAATACGCTAAAGAAAGCCTTCTTAACTATGTACACCAAATGTTGGAACAAGAAAACAAAAAACAAAAAGCAGGCGTGGAATCTCTTATGTGATATGGGACATTTATTTATTAATTAGATTTACATGTCATGCACCATATTAAAAAATATAGCTAACAGGACATATATCTTCCAATATATCTGTGAAGTGACCTCAGACTTCAGACTGGAGAATGAAAAAACATACAACATGCAAATAGAGGAAAGGCTGGCAGGCTGGTTTGCTCCTCACAGTTTGGACTAAATTTTCTATAATTTACGACCATTACCATGTTTGTTGGGGTTTGTGGAAGTTGTAATCCAGAATATCTGGAGGGCACCAGATTAATTAACCCTGCATGAGATGTATGGTTGAACCTGGAAAAAAAAAAAAGCTGCATGCAAATATATTGATGTGAAACTTCATAATACATACATACCACAAAACTGCAGTATCTGCATAAACTAATTAGAGCAAAACATGAAAATGATCAGGAACTGTCTGTGAATATACTTAGCTAGTTTTTGCTACATTGTCCAAAAATAATGATAATAGAAGCATTCCTAGTATGTATTTAAAACCATACAAAGATTATCATTTCTGTACCTTGAGTTGCACAAAAACTGTATGGATAAAGTAGCACACAGTTTATAAGCAAGGAAGTCCAACTATGTCATCTTTTGGAATAGTTACAGTCATAATTTATAATGAGTCCTTGGCATAATCCATTCTATATTTTCCATCTGAAACCTATTTAACAACCTAGTAGAGAACATATGGATGTCACAAAGGGCATAAGCTAAGACATGGCCCAATCTTGGAAAATGGTCTAGATTCCTGAGCAATATTTTGGAAGAAATATTAAGAGGGGAGCTATGCAATGTAGATCTTTTCCATATTGAGCACTACACCGTGCAGCAGCACATACGGAGCTTAGGAACAAGGTGTTTCATACATTCATTCCAGAACTTCTTGTTCTAGACATTAGACACATATAATGTCTACTTCAATCAGTGAGGAACAAATTGTTCCTTCTGCACAGTTCCCAAGGTCCTCATGCCAATTCTCACATACTTTATGGATTCATGTTCGATTTGACTGAGCAACAAAGCTGGTTATGCCACTGCCAAACCTGAAAATTGTTTTAATGGGAACAATTCATTGAAAAGAGGAGAACTCTAACTAAGCATGAGCCTCTGGTTCCAGATCATGGATTAAGGGCAATATTGATAGGAAATTTGCCAAGTGATTCAGCTTGGCAAATGGAATTTTCTGCTTAAATGTTTAAAATTTCACTTTAAGATGAAGGTATATGTATAAATTCAGGAGTTCAATAATGGTCCTTCATGACTGTTCAGAATGTTGAGCCCCTTATAGCATTAAGCACTGAGCACTGGAAAATCTCAGGGGCTGTTTCCGGTGGATTAATCATAATGCTGTGAAAATATTACTACTGACATAGCCTTCACAGCTAATAAAGACAGACATAACACTTATAGAACAATGTCACAGAAACTGAGGGCTACACCTCATAAACAAACATTTCTGCCACCCTGAATGTATCACTGTTCTTGAGAGCAAAACCTTTTCTCTGTTATTAGCAGGTGTTGTAACAAGAGGGAACATAATATGTATTACAAGTAATTGAATCCCCCTCAAAATCTCTTGTTGTGGAATGCACTTGCAAAGAGAGGCTTATGCAGAGGCTAAGATCTCAAGACAGATATACATAATGCATTCATCCCTTCCCGTGAGCCAGTGTGGCTAAGTCAAACACTGCATATTGGACTCCATGCTGAGCACTGCTGTGTGTCTGAACAGCCAGAGGTTTTTCCCCCTTGAGGAAGTCAATAGAAGAATGTGCTTGGCAACTTAACAAGATCATTAAAGTTTGGGCAAGCAAGTGAAACACTTTCTCCCTGAATCCTGGCAAGAGGAGGAGAGAAAGTGAAAGAGAGAGGGAGCGTGAGGAAGGTTTCTCAACAAGTTGTATGTTGCAAACTGGGATTAAGCAGTTTAACTCCCACAGCAAAATATCAAACTGCTCCCCTTCCTCATTATATCAGAGCTTACAGCACCTATGTTAAGCAGCCCCTCTTTATCCATTTTTCATGCTTCTGTCTTAACAAAGCCTCCTTTCACAACCCTGCTCCTACAGCTAAACATACAAAACTGCCCTATGCAACATGAAATTGGGTGAATTCATAGCCTGCCCCTGTTCCTTGGACAAGACACCCTCAATGGGCATCTTCACTTTTCTGTTTCCATTTTTCCATAACTGCCACCTCTTGCTCAGTCCACATGCAGAAAGCAGCCAATGATTGATTGACTGATTGACTGATTAAAGCTTTTCCAACCCATCCACCACTACAGCACCTCCTGCTGTTCCTTCCCACTTCCGCCATTGCCTGGGCCAGATCAAGAGGCAGACACACACCTTGTCTGCACTGGAGAACAGCAGGAGCGAGGCCAAGAAGCATCTGGGAGGCACTCAGGAGGTGCGTGGCCATGCCTTGTTTTACGGCTGATACAGGACAAACCTGTCAATATCAGTTTCCCTCAGTTTTCCACTTTTCACGTTTCCAGTCATAACATTAATTCGTCCTAGATGAGAATTTTCCCAACCTTAAATTCAGTTTGTGCATTTCTCTTAACACCTGAATTCTTGAAAAATGCTGTTTTGGCTAATATGCTCATTTTTCAAGTTATGTTCCTATTGTAATGCAACGTTGACCATTATTAAATATCAATGCATTTTTCTTTACATATTTGGTTTAGTTGCAATTGCGTGGAAAGAAATGTGAATTTTGAAGAATAACTGAGATTTGGTGTACATACCAGGTTCCTATGGAGTATATATCTTTACAGCAGCAGACTCTCCTTTCAGCACCAGATACATCCGCAACTGAGTGTCCTTTCGGCTTTGACCCAGTTGCTTCATTCTTTCTGATGCTACTAGTACTAGCCCTCTGCTCTTCCCCAGTAGCACATTGGACACCTCCTGACCTGAGGGGCTCATCTTCCTGCTCATATCATTTTGCCTTTTGGTACTGTGCATGGGGTTTTCATGGCAAGGGTACTGGAGTGGGTTGCCATTTCCTTCTCCAGAGAAGACGTTTTGTCAGAGCTCTCTTCTATGACCTGACCATCTTGGGTGCCCCTTCACATCATAGCTCATAGCTTCATTGTGCTATGCAAGCCCCTTCACCACAGCAAGGCAGTAATCCATGAAGGGGCTTGTACACTTAGAAACAAGAATAAACAAAATGGTGAGGAACAGCTGAAGGCTACGTATTTAACAGAGAATGCAGTTTAGCTTTGAATCTGTTATGAAAGTGATTTAACATTCCTGAAGTAGCAAAGTGCCGGCCAGAATTACTTCAGAAAGGAAAAGTATACAGACAAATTGTAGGTAGAAACAAAAACAAAAATACAACATAGCCATAAGGGATTCAAAGTAATGAGTAATATGACTCTTGTTAATAGAACCTTTCTTACCTAGCAATTATTTGTAGCTAATTACTTCTAGGCATTGCAAAAATTGTTGCAAGGGGAGGCAGGTGTTTCAATCACCAAGAAAGACATTTTGCTCAGGTGGTAGCAAGAGGCAGAGGAGACTGAAGCATGCCAGGTGCAGCTGAATGGAGAATGGAAAGCTGATGCTCAAGTGCTGTTCTGGAAATAGAAAAGTTTATTTCATACTGTAATAGACATGAAAAACTACTTTGATTCAGAATGCAAGCCATAATGTAAAAGGGGAAATTTGCTATGGAATAACTAAGTTTTAGAAATGAAAATGCCATTAGTGGAAATATACATCCTTGTCTCACTTGATTTAAAATACTGGGGATATGCATTGACGTTAACTTACATTGCTGAACTTCATTTGGTGGGTGCTAAATTGATTACACAAAGACAGAGGCCACTTACATGGACTGAAGCTATAATATTGCATGGGTGGCATTCAACAGCAGGAAAAAGCTACTGTTTCCAGCATCCTAGCTCATATGGACAAACTGCATGAATACAGGAGGTGCTTTTCAGACAACTGGCCTCCATAAATACAATACAAGGAAATTGTAGCTGGAAGGGGAAAAGAAACTGTGTTCCATCTACTTATATGTTTCCCCTCTTATGTGTTATATCAGGCCTTATTAGACACAGACAAAATCTGATATTCCATATCTTGTTTATTTTATCTCCATCTTCTAAATCAGGAATGGACAACCTTCCAAGCAATATTGAAATAGAAATACCATGAACCCTAGATAAAATGATTAATTGTGAAGGACTTTACATTCCAGCAGCCTCTGGAGAGCTACAACTTTCCTATCCTGTCCTAATCTTATGGATGCAAGAAATCTTTGGTTATTTTGGACTGCATTAGTAGAAGTATAGCTTCCAAAACCTGAGAGGTACTGATTCTTCACTATTTAACACTAGTTAGGCCCCATTTTGAGTAATGTGTGCAGTTCTGGGCAACACAATTCAAGAAGGGTGTAGACAAACTGAAAGAGGTTCAAAGGAGAGTGACAAGGATAATCAACAGTCTGGCAATAGAGCTCTGTGAGAAGAGATTGAGAGTACCTGAGAGAAGAAAGGGCTGGGGGAGGGAGAGATAGGATAGCACTAATACTTTAAAGTCTGTCATTCAGAGGAGGGCCAGGAGCTCTTCTTGATTATCCCAGAGTGCAGGACACATAATATTGGGTTACAGGAATTCAGGTTCCAGCGGGACTGAGATACCAGATTAAGATACAGCCCTCCTCTGAAAAATAATGGATACAATTAGGGATTGGATGAACCATATTGGAATCCATCCCTCCAAGCATCTGCATGCTTCCTCTTGTGCTCGATTTGGTCTTCCAAACTGAGCTGGGACAAGATGAATTCTTGCAGACACTCAGTTGCACAAGTGGCATCCTCCTTCTGTCTGCAGTGGCCAAAAAGATGGCTGCAGCTGGTATGGAAGAGGAACATGGTGTGTGCAGCAGTCATGCAGGGGGATCCTTTCCTGTGAGCCCCTTGAGACCAGCCTTTTTAGGTACCAGTCGCAGCTGCTCAAATGGCAGCTGATCCTGGTGCTCTAGAGGGGCACTGCTGGTGGTCCCGTGGGGCTGCTTTCCTGGTGAAGGCCTCACAACCCTTACATCAGTTGCACTTGCTCAAGTGGTGAGACAGAAGGTTCTGCTTGGAGGTCAGTTCCAGGCAAGTGCTCTGTAGACCCCAGTTGTGCTCACCTGGAGCTTGGATTCTGCACTGCTGCAACAGGTTCCCACCCTGAGATGGATTTCCCACAGCAGAATAGAATGAATATCTCTAATGATGAGGGGGCGGAGAAACTCCTAGGAGCAGCAGCTGTAGGCTACACTGATGGAGGATCTTTCGCAGACAATGGTAGTGATGCTCAAGCTAATGTTTGTTGCTAATGCACAGAAGGCCATGGTAAATATTTCTTATTTTGTAAATCATATAATGAAACAGTCCTAGAAGAATCAAGAGATAATGCCAGATGAGACTCCTAGGTTGAATGGCATTGAACCAGTTACTGCAGAAGAGCAAAGGACAGGTAGGAATAGTGCTAAGTCTCACCAATGACACAAATAGATTGAAAAATGGGGGAGAAAAGCCTGTTACCTGATAGGTCCAGAAATGAAAGGAAAATCCAGTGCTGCACAACATATACAACTAAACATGGAGCATGTAAAGTATGAAACAAGCTGGAAACTGTAAAGCAAGAAATGAAATGAATAAAGTTCACAGTACTCAGTGAAGCAAACTAAAGTGAACTTAAATAGGACAATGCAAAGTGTTTCACTCTGGAAATGACAAATTCAGAAGAAATGCAGTGGCTCCAATACTAAAGCAAGATATAGCACAGGCAGTGGGGTGGTATAATGCAAGTCCCTCTAATAATATCACCCAGAACTGTTAATTTTAATTGTATCAGTATAATTAACATTCAAGTCTATGCTCCAACAGCAAAGACTGAAGAAGAAATCAAAACCTTTTATGCAAGAACTCAAGAAGAAATTGATAACACAGTAACACAAGACATTCTGATAATCATATGGAACACAAAAATAGGAAACAAATTAGTATCAAATGTCGTGAGGCAATTTGGCCTAGGAATCAGAAACAAAACATAAATTCTGTGACAGCCATCATATGTTTATTACAAATACATACATCTGGCAATCTGTCAGATGCTGATACACATGGATATCGCCAGATGACCAATATAGAAGTTGGGATGCATGAAGACTCCATTTTGGGGGTGGAAATTGGATTTCCTGGTCTCAGCTCCCTGGACTTTTGGCCTCATTTTTCATGGCTGTGAGGGGAATGTGCCAAGTGCTTGCGTAGTGCTTGCCAGGGATCGAGTCCTGTGCAACCACTCTGGAAGTACCACCTGCCGTCCATGAACATGAGTCGTAACCTTTGTTGTGCTGTATATGACATGGAAGAAGGTTGTGCAACTGGGGTGCCACAAGCATTCACAGACTTCCTCTCAGCTTGGTTCACTTTCTCTCTTTCCTAATTCTAGAACTCTGGATTATATCATTTAAAAAAATGGTGGGAGATTCGGGACAAATAAAAGCACATAGTTATAATATAGAATTCATTTTCACAAGATAGAGTGAAAATATACCATGACAATTTGGATGTCTTTAAAAAGGGATTGGATGAGATCATGGAAGATACAGATATCAGTAGTCCTGATGACTGCTTGCTACTTCAGAATCAGAGGCAATAAGCCCCTGTACCCCAGTTCCTGGGGACATGAATGGAATACTGCTGTTGCACTCGTATTCTGCTTGTGGGCAGCCAGTTGACCACCTCATGAACAGAATGGTGGACTGGGTTGATCCTTGGTCTGACCAGCATAGTTCGTATGTTCTTGATGTACTTTATCATTGGATCCTGCTACCCAGCAGTGAATAAGTGTCCAGGTTAAGAGCTTTCTCAGACTGCTTGGAGGGCATGGCTTGTCACCTGAGACAAATTAAAACCACTTCACCACTGATCAGCTTGATAGATGCCAGACCTGTAATGTGCAACCTCATTTACTGAAATGGCTGCTGGGGTGTAGGAGAAGGCTTAAAATGTGTTCAAATGCACAGATAAATGGGAAAGTGATGATTAACACTGGATAACTGATACTTGGCTCCTGGGAACCATTCTTTTGAATGCATATTAACTAGGCTGTAGCAAATGAACTTTTAGCACTTCCCAAAAGACAACAGCCCACAACAAGAATGACATTTAATACTTTCCCACTGCTGAGTCATGCAATTGTACAGTGGGAGAAGGAAAGCTTTTGCAAAATTAAACTATTATTATCATTATCATCATTATTATTAGTGTTGTAACTGAACATTACACTCTGGAGTAGTGAGATATGTTTAAGCATAAAACCAAATCTTCCTCCAGAAGAACTTATGACATAAATTACAAAGACGATCGCAGAAGAAGCCAACCTTTCTCTCTCAGTCTCCCCTCCTAGGTTCAGACATTTTCAACAGCAGAAAGTTCTTTATATAAATTTTCCCAAGCAATTCACCTTTGGGGAAAGAAACAAGCCTGAGAAATTTTTATCACAAAATGAGATTGCTACAGTAGGTTACCAAACACTGTAATCAATCTGCCTTCTGGAAACATGACCTATACACTTGCTTTTGTTGACATGGTGCTTTGAGCCTTGACAACTGAAATGGTGAAGTGGTATCCCCCTCATGCTTGGCAGAATGCCAGCTCTACTATTAGGCGGAGTGAGGTGATCACCTGAAGTGGCAGTTTCTGCAGGGCAGCAGTGATAACCTTGTGGTTGTTTCTCCTGAATATCCCGACTATTCTTCTCTAATGTTCTCTGTTCTTCTGGATGCAACTTCTCCTGCCTTCTCACTGCAAACTAGCCTGCTGCCACAGCTGTGGAGCACACTCTCTCATCACCAGTGTTGAAGCCAAAGAGTCATTCTAGCATGGTCAGAGTGCTAGACTGGGACTCAGAGATCTGAGTGCTAGTCCCCACTCGGTCATGAAGTTCATTGGAAGATGTTGGACCAATCACTGACTCTCAGCTGAATCTATCTTACAGATTGTGGTGAAGATAAAATCTGGACCATGAAAACCAATTCATACTGCATTGGGTTCCTTGAAAGAGAATGCAAATGTAGTAGTAGTAATAGTCAAGTGACATTGAAATGTCATTGAAGTGGCTGAGTTGGTTTTCCATCACACAGAGTACTAGTGCATTGTAAACTGGAACCTCAATGTCAGTCTCACAACACACTGTTTTGATATTTTCTATACAATATAAATATCCTTCACAGATGTTTCCTAGTCAGTTCAGTCTCTGATAGAGGACATGAACAGCTAAACATGGTAACAGAACAGAGGAAGCATTCTTCTAGTGAATCGGACCTTTGGTCTCTGTAGCCCCAAAATGACTACTAAAGCAGGATATAGGGGCAAATAAATTGCAATTAACTGAAAATAATGCTTGGTTTCATTTTCTTCTGTTTTGCTGTAGAATAAGTGTGGATGATCCCAGTTCAAAGAAGGAAGGATTAAACCCTCCTTGCAGCAGCACCAATTTCCTCCCAAAATACCCCTCTATGCCTGCAGGAAGATTAAAAAAGCACCCCAAAGGAAACTCTCCCCACACCCTTTTTAAAGCAGGGTTTTGCACTGTGGGCTTTTGCTGGCAAGGTGCAACGCTGCTAGTCAGAATTGGAACTCTATGCAATTACGCTAGAGTTAAACAAACTCAAAGATAAAAGATTAGTCCCAGTAGCATAATTAATACACTGTGTTAGTGTTGTTGTTAGGTGCTGTGAAGTCATCTTTGACCTGTGGCATCTCTGACCATTCAGTTCTGGGTGATCTTGCTAGGAGATGCACCTAGTGGGACTATTCTGGCCTCCTGATGACATTGTTCTCAGCTAATCTGACACTCTCAAATGTCCTCACCATGTTCTGGGATGCATCCAAGAGGGGAACACACTGTGTAGTTTCACCTATATTTCTTCAAGGCCTCAATCAAGTCTTTTTTACTATAGATGCTGAGACTGAATCTGGAATTATATACATGCAAAATGCATGTGTACATGTGTGTATTTTACCATTGAAACAAGTCATATCTTGCTAGGTGTTTCACAAAAAATGTACAGTAAGTTCAGGTATGCTTACAGCACTCCTGTAATGTAGGTCAAGTTTATTATTATCATTCTTCCTATTGCAGAATTGGGAGGAGTAGAGAGCTGAGTCCAAGAATTTTGAAAAGCTAGTGAGTTTGTGCACATGTGGCATTTGAACCCAGTATTCAGATCTCTTAGCTGCTATGCCACATTAAGTTTTGGGTGTTACACACCTACAACACATAGAGCAGAACAGAGAGTAACCAGTTTTAAAAGCTTTTACAATGAATGAAGCTACAAGCAAAGAAAAGAGGGATTCAGAAAAGCAAGGTTCAAATAATGAAAACTTCACGCTTGTTAGTTTTGCTTTAACCTATTCTATAACATTAGAATACTTTTGGTTTTAACCTCTTGGACAGGAAAGGGGGGAAAGTTACTGTCGATATCTGTTCTTTCTATGCCTTTCAGATGCCAGTGACATGACACACAAAATGCAACCAGTATTTCATGAATGCAATCCTCCACAACTTTCACGGTAGTAAGTCTGTTGATTTGAGCCATTATCTGGAATCTAAGAGACATACAAAACGAAATTCTACTTTATTGTAAATCCCTGATTGTATCTGAAGTTATTTTCGGGAACTTTATGGTGCATGCTCCCAAACCTGTGTGCAGTTTCCCAATTGAAGCAGAGAGTTTGACACCATAATCTCTCTACATTGTAGCTCCAGCTGAAATGAAATTTGATAGAAAACAGTTCAGTAGGGAGGGAATTAAAGAGCTAGCAGAGTATGTGCTGTTACATAAAGTTCACCTGGACTCTGTTGGCTGTAGCAGTGAACTATAACAGAGTAGACATTCCTATAAATCCTTCAATAGTATGGCTGGTCATGTCGGCAGCATGTCTCCTGTTGTTTCAGAGCCATACGCCATGTATTGGTTGTCCACAGTGGTTATAGATAGGAAGAAAATTACGTGAATGTGCCATGTTAAAGGGTTTCTAAAATAGAAAGAAAAAAGTAGAGGACAATCCAATGTGATATCTGTGGTATCAATTTTATGTTGCTTCTCTCAACAGGAGTAAAGAGAAATGACCAAGGGAACATATTAAAATGACATATTGCTAAAATTTTGTTGGCTATCTCTTAGGCATGCCATTTTTTTCTCCTATATGCACTACGAAAAGCAATGTGCATGAGCAAATGTTAAAGATGCCCCATCAGTTCTGCAAGTCACTGAAAAGGAGATGGATGAGTTAGTTGAATCAGGACACATCAGTTTACCTATATTGGAGTCTCCTGAGTCGCTCATTTAAATTTTGTGTTTGTAGGACATTTCTTAAAAAATATTCTATGGGACTCAGAACTTCTATCCTCGTGCTAGTTAAAGATGTAAATCAGAATAAAAACCTGGGGTCACTGGGGTTCCCACCTTGAAATTCATTCCTACTTGTGAATTTATCAGATTGGGAACTTTTCTTTTTCTTCTTCCTCTTCTTTTCATATCAAAACTTATGTTAAGTTTGGGCACAATTTCCCAAATGCATGCACCAATAGTACACACTTTTGTAACATACCCTTTTTCTCCAATTCATTAAAGTGTATTTTTGAATATATTTTTTTTCAAACTAAGCATTTTATCATGCATACTTTTTCCTGTATACACATATTCCAAATACATTTCTGTTATTACACACATCACAGAAAAGCTCAGAGATGTATGGCCTTCGGACAAAAGAGCGCATTCAGGTCTGTGTTCAGTTCTGGAAGGAGAGAACTGGTATGCTGCTGGTATCTCGACTATAATGCTTGTGACCTGGAATATTTTGTGTAAGCACTGCACTCTCACAACTTCACATGAAGAATCATTCCCCACCCAAAAATAGTTTCCACAGAATTTATGAATTCATGGAGAAAGCTTTGAAATCAAAGCGGTAGTTATTACCACTGTAAATTATGGGCTGTAAATCGAATGTCGGTTCTGTCATGTACTCCAAAGCATGTACTCCAACTATGACCATCCCAACTGTCATTTGGGTATAATAATGCAGGGTTATCAGAAGGTTCAGCAACAGACTGGAAACAACCAAACAAAAATGGCTAAGAGTTTTGTTTGTTTTGCTTTGCTTTGGGGGTCAAGTAACCAAAAGCTGTTTATAAAACTCTAAGTAAAGGAATAACATACAACAGATATCATATTCAGCATGTCAGCACATAAGCTGTTAATTCTATGTTCTGGTGTGCCTTTTGCCTTTTTTTCTCCATCCTTCCTTGCTGCCCCAAAGAATCAGAACCATGTTCACCAAGTGAAGTGAGGAGAGAGTCACTGTTATGTTATACCTAGGTTATCTATTCTGCAAAAGATGAGCTCCATATTTTTCTAATGATCTACATCTGATGTAACTGCAAGATTTATGGTTTGCACAGGGGAACAACAATGCTTGCCTGGTGTGGCATTTTACTATCAAATGCACAGACCAATTCATTTAACGCTGTTCTCTTAAACAACATTATTTGGAGACCATACTATTAAGATATATACAGGATGTATTTATTACCCTTTTTACATTTATGCTTTTCTTAATATGCTATTAATTGATTCTCTTTTGGAAAAATACTTCAATATCTCCTTAGCCATATAGTCTAGGGGGCCTCATTACAGTTACATTAAGGTAAAGGTTTCCCCTTGACGTGAAGTCCAGCCTGACTCTAGGGGGCGGTGCTCATCTCCGTTTCCTAGCCGAAGGAGCCAGCGTTTGTCCGCAGACAGTCTCCGTGGTCATGTGGCCGGCATGACTAAACACCGAAGTGCACAGAACACTGTTACCTGCCCACTGAAGTGCTGCCTTTTTATCTACTTGCATTTGCACGCTTTCGAACTGCAAGCCTGGCAGGAGCTGGGATGGAGCAACGGGAACTCACTCCGTTGTGCAGATTTGAACCGGTGACCTTTCAATCAACCAGCCCAGCAGCACAGCAGTTTAAACCACTGTGCCACCTGCAGTCCCCACAGTTACATTAGTGGGCTATATAACAACGACATCTGATCAGACCCATCCAGAGTTCAAGCAAGGCTGGGGCATGCAGTGCAGATAATCTGTAGTCTTACATATTTCAGCAATGTGCCCCGGGATTTCCTGCCACATGAACTTATGTGCAAACATGGAAATAAGATCCTATCCAAAGGCCTTGTCATTGGGGCCTTTGTTTAGTGGAGATTCAATGTTCTTCATCTATTCCACTGAATGTGACTTAAGCTAGTCAGGCAGCCAATGTAGCAAATAAACAGATTACATTAAATTGCTGAGTTAACCAACATTCAGCTGAACCTGCATCTGACCCTAGATAACAAATTTTCTAATGTTGGCATTGTGAAGCTTCCTGAGTTAAGAAAGTAACTGGCAGAGGCCCTCCAAATTCAATTGGCCAAGTCCAAATGCTGAATGTAGATTTAACACCTTCTGGATTGTACAGATAGGCTTTAAATACAGTGGCCACTGCCAAAAGGGAGGAAATGCATCGCTGAGATGAAGAACAAATGGGGACAGTAAGCCTGCATAAAATTTGCTTATGTTAATTGATATGTAAAGATGCACTTGTGGGAATTATTACTTTAATTTAACTGGAAATACAAGAATTTCACCCTAGTACAAAAGACTGAGAATACAGATTCATGCAGAAAAGCTGTGTGACCAGGTGACCCATGCATCTTATTATTTATTTATGTATTTAAAACATTTGTATGCCACCCAATTGTGCCACAGCACCTCTGGGTGGCTCACAACATCATCAGATCACTTGCTCCAAGTGCTAACTGCGTGTAGGCATCTCCAAGGTCTCTTCTCTCCTTAAACTGGACATAGACTAATTCTTGTTGTCTGCACCATCAAGACATCTCAGACTTA
This sequence comes from Varanus komodoensis, assembly GCF_004798865.1. NCBI lineage: Eukaryota > Metazoa > Chordata > Lepidosauria > Squamata > Varanidae > Varanus > Varanus komodoensis. Next base: position 1,625,331 of record NW_025335641.1, read on the forward strand.
TGGAGACATGAATGAATGCCCTCCACAATGCCATGCTCTTGCAAGAGCTGCTAATATATGGTAAACTCAAGGCCATGGCTTCCTTTAGGAAATTGCTCCAGCTCATATTTGACCTTCCTCTTTTCTTCTGCCTTTGACTTTGCCTAGCATCATGGTCTTCTCTAATAATTCTTGCCTTCTCATGTTGTGCCTACAGTACAACAGCAGCAGTTTCCTCAATTTTGCTTGTAAGGAAGGCTCAGTTTTGATTTGATCTAGGGCCCACTTGTTCATCTTTCTGTCAGTCTAGGGTATTTACAAAGTTTTCTTCTAGTACCATGTTTCAAATGCATCCATTTTCTTCCTACCAGCTTTGTTCACACCCATGCATAAGCAAGACATGAACTATTAATCAGGTTTCAGGCCTGGTTTAGGACCAAAACTGCCTTGGTCATCTTTGCCAGAAGAGAGACAGGGGAGTGCAACCCTGCAGATTCTCCTGGTCCTCTCAGTGGCTTTCAATAACATTGACTATGGTACCCTTCTGAAGTGGCTTTCTGGGTTGGGAATTTGAGAAAACACATTGTGCTGACTCCAGTCCTACCTGGCAGATCATCAACAGATGGTTGCACTCGGGGATTATTGCTCTACACCATGGCATTTATGTCATGAAATACTGTAGGGTTCAATTTTATCCCACATGCTTCTCAACATCTATATGAAACCGCTGGGTGAGGTCATCAAGAGGTTTGGGCTGAAGTGTCATCAATATGCTGATGATACTCTGCTCTAGCTCTAGTTTCATCTGATCCAGATGTGACAGTCTCTACCCTCAATCTGTGTTTGGTTGGATAATGGCCAGTAAGCTAAAGCCTAATAAGATGGAAGAACTTTTGGTGAGCAAACTCAAAATTTCACCTGGGATGGGAAGATGGTGATCTGGAAATGAGGAATATGATTCTAACCCCTTTGTCATGGTCAGAGCACTTCCTCGAGATGGCAAAACCCTTTTTATATTCCCATTATTTAATTGTTCCCTTTTAAAACCCTTTTTATATTCCCATTGTTTAATCAAATTTAATTAGGGTTTTAGTATATTATGGTCAGATGCTGCGAGGCTGTTCTATTCTATTTATTTATTGTAAGCTGTCCCGAGATGTTCTGTTGGGGATGGGATAGAAAATCTTTTAATAAATAAATAAATAAAAGTTGTAAACCTGTCCTAGGCAGGGTTGCACTCTCCCAAAGGACAAAGTTCATAGTTTGGGAGTGCTCCTGGTCCTCGAGCTCTTCCTGGTTGCCCAGGTGGACTCAGTTGCCAGGAATGCCTTTTATCAACTTTGGCTGATTTACCCACTATGTTTCTATTTGGATGAGGGTAGACTTGCCACGGCTATTCGTGCGCTGGCAACCTCAAGACTGGACTACAGCAATACACTATATGTAGGGCTTCCTTTCAAGATAGCCCAGACTGTTCAAATGATCCAGAACAGGGCAGTGCAGCTGTTGACAAGGACTAGTTCTTATGAACATATTACACCTGTCCTCTGTTGGCTCCACTGGCTGCCTGTTCCTGTAGGGGCCAAATTCAAGGTTTTAACTATGACATACAAGGCCATAAATGGCTTGGAACTGCAGTATCTTAAGGAGCACCTTACTCCCTATATCCCTGTCCATTGTTTAAGAACTTCAGCTGGGGCCCTTCTACTAGTTACTTTCCCCAAGGAGACTAAGAGAGAAGTTTCAAAGAGAAGGCCCTTTTCTGTGGCGGGACCCCAATTATGGAGCACTCTACTGTAGGAAATTCACCAGGTGCCTACCTAATTGAGTTTCAAGCATGTGGCAAAAAATTTCTTTTTCCAGTACATCTTTGGCACCATCTAGACTATTTTCATCAAAAAGCACAGTTTTAATATTAATGTATATTTTTTATTTTCATTTAATTATTTTATTGTGACTTCATTTTGTTTATCATGAAATTTATTATTTTATTATTAATAATTATTTCATTATTTATAAGTTTATTATTTGTTGATTTTATACTGTAGTGGCCATCCAGATAGCATGTTGCTAACAGGCAGCTTTTCAACAGATTAAACAAATAAATAAACTATACAGCACTTAAAACAGAAAGAGAGCTTCCAGAGGATTGTTTTCTGTAAAGTTGAACCATGACAGAAGTGTGCAACTTGCCACCTTCCAGGCATTTTAACCAACAACTCCCATCATCCCTAGCTAGCATAACCAATGAAGAGGAATCATGGGTCTTGTAGGCCAAAACATCTGGAGAATCTGTTATTTCGCAGCTCTGCTTTAAAGAGTGAAAGTAAAATCAGCTGGAGAATATGCTCTAGTGCTTCTGTTGAGGGTTTTGTGCTTCTGCATACCTCAGGTTTCACCCAGGCATGTCGATGCTTCTCTCTAGCACATGATGCCACCATTCTGGCAGCATAAGAACTGGCAGCTCAAGAATTTTTATTATTAAAGTGTATGACGGTGCCTGCAGAATAGCTCAATAAGATAGCCTTTGTGAAGGTAATGGGGATTCCTTGTGTAGTTATTCTTCTTACTCAGCCTCATGGACATGCAGGTAGAAGTAGAATATACTATTTAAAGAATATACATTGACCAAGTAGACTCTAGTCCATGAAGATGTATGTAATAATCTAGTAGTCATTAAGGTGCCATAATAATACATTGTGGTTTGGTTTGGTTTTTGCAGCAAACCAACATAGCTGTTCCTTTGGAGTGTTTTAATTTGCATAACTCATTCAGGAAGTAAAGTTCCACACAGGCTATTTCAGTTCAGCCTTCCGTATTTCATACTTTGGATTCCCATTTGCAGAGCTGTGATTTTATTTTATTAAGGTGGTAGAGATGCATAGCAGGGAATACAGCGGTACACTTCTCAGACTGAATGCTGCTTCCCTGGCTGTTCTAAAACCCTTTGCCCCTCTTTAACCCAATTAGCCTGACCCACATAAGCTTCCTTAGAAACAGCAAGACTAACTGTTGGACTAGTTGGCCCACTGTTCCAACAGAATGAGGCAGCTTTACTTATTTGTCCCACTTACACTTGAATGCTTTAATTCATCTCCTTGGATCTTTGGAAAAACATAATACCTTGCTTATGAGTTTTGAGAATCTCTAGGACTTGAATAGCCAGACACAGACAATATTGGAAGAACAGAGCAAAACACATGAAACAAATCACCATCACTGTGGTGTCCTTAAAATATGAAAGCTGTATCTTTCAATCAATGCAACCTATGAAAACTACCACCTCAGTGTGCTCTGTTGTATAATACTTTAAAGCAATTGAGTCGATTTTCCATATGAAGCTTAAATTTCTCTTGTTGTTGTCATTCTTTAAAACTCAAGTTGTGGCCACAATCTTGGCTCAACAGATGGAAACAGAAAATTCAATTAGGACTGAATTATAATTCTGGATGAAAAAAAGGGGCGCCTAATGGAAAGCCCGACAGACTCATAACTGTAGAAATGGTAGCAGGCGCCGCTGTAATGTAGAACATCATCGGCTACATACCTCCCAATTCATGACTGTTGCTAAGTGTTTAGTTACTGTAAATGCTTTAGATTTTGCATAATTTATGTAAATTATTAAACACCTGTTCTCTTCCCAGGAAACAAGGAGATGGAACTGTCTCCTTGGCTTAATTGATTCTTGGCATGAGTTAGCATTGTTTTCTCTGCAACTACAGAGAATCTGTAGTTCCCTAATGGTCAGGTTTTATTGAAAAGCAACAGATGTTTGTAACCTATAATTTTTAAAAATCCACCATTGTGTGTGTGTGTGTGTAAAAAATATCCTTAAAACTCAATTTGTCAATCAGCTGTGCTTTGCATAACTGGAAGAGATTCTATGTTGGTTGCAGCAAAATGTTTGATGGGCCAAATCCCACCTTCTAGATGAGAAGTTGCTAATATCAAAAAATTATTAGAATGTTAAAAAGAGGGGGAAGGATACATTTGTTTAAAAAAGTTCCATATTGCTTTTTGTAGATGTAAACCAATATATCCAAATATATATTGGGTATATATATTTGGTTTGGTGAGTTTTTTATATAATTTTATTTAGAGAGCAATCCTATGGCCCCTCAATAGCATCCAATGGGCCATGGGACATTTTGGAGTCACCACTGTAAGGTCAAAAGCAGCGCTCCAATCTGAGCTGAGACAGGGCTGCACTCCCCAAGGGCAGGAATGCAACCCCAGAGAGAGGTTAAATGGGGACTTCAGGTGTGCAGAAGGAGAAGGAACAACCATCCAGATTCTCTAGCTTCCTTCCCACTCCCTCTGCAATGCTGTCAATAGACAGGCAGAAAAGTGCAGCTGGGAGAGGGAGGGTGAGGTGAACATTGCCTGCACTAGTCCTGCTGCCCTGCATGGAGCAAGCACAGGCCTCTGATCATTACAGTTGCATCGCAGCAATTTTGCGTTATGCACAAAAACATGCAATGCACACACACCAGTGACTGTGAAAATGTCCATGTTTTATTCAAGTTATTCAGAACTGACAGATCAATATGGCATATGTAGTGTGCACTGTATTGTAGCAATGTGGGGAATACAATGACTGTAATAGCAGAACAGCAACAATACAAATTAGAATGGGAAACATAACATTATTAGCA
>NW_025335641.1:1630064-1806953 GCF_004798865.1 Varanus komodoensis
TTGTTGCTGTTCATAACAACAAACATCTCAATGTAGCCATTATACTGTCACATGGATATCATCAGTGCTTGGCATATAAAACCATCTTTTTCAGAGAAATCTCTCACACAATGTTATGCACAATGTTAAAAAAGCAGGGCCCAATTTTTCCTTGTCCAGCATGCACATATATCTTTTCTACATAAAGCTGTTAATATAACTATTTTCAATTTTGTCACTGGTTTGAAATCCATGTTCTGCACAAGAGCTTTTTCCTGCCCTTTTTGCTACTTATTTGCTAGGTTGTGCTGTGCTATGGTAGAATAACACAATTACACAAAAGGGTACTTATTTCACTTTCAGAGGTAATACTCCACAATTTAACAAAAAGCAGAAAAGTGCTCTTTAAAAAAACCCAAAGCAAATAAAACATAAAATAACAAGATCAACAGAGAAGCAAAACTGAAGGGTCACAGAATTGTCTAAAGAATATGTAAACAACTGTGAATAAAGATCATAAGTGACAAATGATGAGTATATGATAAATGCCTCATGTAGAAAAACTCATCTTTCAAACCAGATCTTCCACCTGAATCTCAGGTTTATGGATGGATAAATCTGTCAGTTACACTTTTCTTCCAAATTAAAATGTTCTGAATCTGAAGTTTTCTTTTTTTTAAATCCCAAGAGGGCTGTGCATATGCATGTGCATGTCCAGGTTTTCCATTTTATTTGTGAAGAAATATGTGCATTTTGGTTCATAGCAAAAATGAGCCAAACAAAATTCTCACCCATCTGCATTTCCTAAATCCATTACTACATCTATTCCCAGCATAGAGAGCACCATGTTCTACCAGCCTGCCATGTAGCTGTTAAGAAACCTTAAAAACAAAAGAAGTGGCATGCCCAACTGGGAACCAAAAATGTGGCTGAATAAACAAGGAACCAAAGCCAGACCTTTTAGAATTACGTAAGTATTCAAAGCCCCCTGCCTAGATTTTCTAAATGTTTCCATCCTGTTTATGATGAAGTAATGATGGAAATGTGTACTTCTGTGTGTGTGAACATGTATGCACATATGTGCATTTTTCGGTGTAAATTCTGTAACTAATTTAGCCATTCCTATCCTCACCATGCAGATTCTGTTGTGTTTCTGTAGTTCATTTTTCTCCTTTTTGAGGACAAGGCAGTGCATGTGGGGTCAGGAATTTTGTGTTTTCTAAAGTTTCCACATTTGTAACAAGATAGCAGATACAACTCAGCAGGTACAGAGGGGTTAATGTGGGGAAGAGCCAGAATGTGTGATCCTGCCATGTGGCCTCAGACAGTTCACAGAGGTCTAGTAGCAGAGGAAGGCACAATGTTTCAGCAGCAGCAATGTCCAAACATTCCAAGAACTAATTCTGTGCTTTGTGGACTGTAAGGTGCCTTTCATTCTGTCACTTGCTCATTAACTGTATTAGGATTCTGCAGTTTGGAAGTGTTCAAATATGTATTCCTCAATTACGTATTCCTCAAAACCCTCCCCACAAAATGTAACTTTTCATACTTTAGCTTATAGGGGAAATGCACATTTTTCCAGATTACATTCGGTTAAAATTCCATAAGTTAAAAAAAGAAAAGTTCATAGAATCTGTATAATTTAGGAGTCAGATTCGGTGGATTTTTCCAACATCCCTGTTCAACACTGCAAGTGCACAGATCAGTGATGGGAAACCTCTGGCCTTCAGGATGTTTCCTAGTAACATAGGAAGCTGTCTAATATTGGGCCATGCAGTTGGTCCATCTAGCTCAGTGATGATCACACTGAATGGCAGCATCTCTCCAGGGTTTCAGGGAGTGTTGCACCTTTACAGGATTTCTCTTTCAATAGTCCTTTCAGACTGTGAGCAAAATTAAGACTCCAACTGAAAAGGCAATAATTTTGAGGATATTTCTCCTTGAACAGGAGAGCTGGGGCTTCTGTGTACAGGTCTTATTTCTGTTTCTTAAATATAAAAAATGCCTCCATGTTTAGAGCATTTGAGGGCTCTTCAGACAGAGGCTTTTGACCTGGCAATGTGTCCTGGAATACTGAAGAGGCCATACGATGTCGCATGGTCTCCTGAACATTAAGGATGAGCTGCTGGGTGGAAAGCCGTTGTTCTAAGAGGTGTGTGTTGCCGCTCATAGCAAGAAGAGAGCTGTTAGAGCTTTCAGAAATCTCTCTTTGTAGGATATAAAGCACATCACAGTGTGCAAAACATGGGGAGAATTTGCACATCTGTACACTTGTACATGTGTGTGTATGCATAAGCATGTATTGGAAGAGTACATTTTAAGACATGAATGAAAGCGAAAATGTTGCTAGGAGTGGCAAAGCATCCCTCAAGTCTCACATCTGGATTCCATGAAGCAAAGCCATTTTGCCTGTGAGGCCATGCAAACAAGCTCTAACCTCTATGTGATTTTTCAATTTTGCATTCAAGGAAGGTGATCAAGTAGGTCCAGAGAATTTGGAAGTAGCAACCTTTTGAGCTGAATGGACAATATCTTACTCTTACTGGGAAACCTCACTGGAGGATGCAAAAACTAGTTTTACCTGAATTGCTCTGGCTCTGGGATTCCTGATAATAATTAGGCATCCATTTGGTTTTCCAATCCTTTCTATGAGTACCATGAATTCAAAAGCCCATTTGTGTTTGGATAGGCAAACCATTTGCCAGTCTCTTGATAACTTTGTACGCAATAGTGCTTAAGCAGCTCAAGGCTTCTGCCCCATTTTTTAAATTTAGAACTAAAGCTGAGACACTAGGGGCTAGTCTGTGCCCACAATCTGTAAAAATAACATCTAAATTTGGGGAGTTTAATGAGTGTTTGATCTAATTTCCCACTGTAGAAGGAACTACTACTCCCAGTTTGAATAAGAGCATAAATCTGCTATGTGCACACTCTGTTTAAAGGTCTGCTTAGACATTACGCTTCCATACTTGCCAGTTCTGTGCCGTGTGAACAAGCACACTTAGAAACAAGCTTCATCCTGTTCCTTTTTATAACTTTTTCCTTCCTTTCCTCTGTAGTTTCCTTATATCAAATTTTAAATTGTATGCTGTACCTTGGGCACCTCTTACACTTTTTAAAACATTATGCAAATTGACAGTGCAATTAGTATCATTATCCTTAGTATCACCACCACCACCACCACTATGAACATCATCACCATCTGAGATTTGAAATATACTTAAATTCAGAACTACAGATTAATTTTCCTTGACTAAATTAGTCATCTCTACGACGATGCACAACTGACCCATATTCACCACGGGCCTTTACTGCAACCCATCATCATTACCATGGCCATCACTACTAAATTCTGTCCTCCCAGCTCTCCAATTCCTTCCCTAGAAATATGCAGGTTCTTGTTTTTTGCCCTGCTGCTAGCAGAGAGGAAACAGCAATCTGTTAAAGGACCATGAGGTTGCCTCTGTGCATTCATGTGTTTATTTGAGTGCATGAGCACATGTGCGTATGCATATGCATGCCTCTGGCCCATGACACAACCCTCAGGTCAAATTGCATGGAGACATCAGGGCAAAAATATTATGCATTTGTTCTATTTTGGAAGGATGCATGAAGCTTGCAGCACACTGGCTGTGAAAAGAATCTGCTGTCAAAGTGAAGTTGTGCAATTGTACTTCAGGGCTGAGGAAGTAAATTATAGTTCTGATCTCCTTTGAGGAAGGGTATCAAAGGGATATTTCTAAAATGAGAACACTACAGAATTCAATAAAGACTGACTTCACAGATCTACCTTGTAACTTAGTTGGTAATTTCAACTTAGTGACCCTCTTGAAGCTTCTTACCTGGCCTGCTGGAATATGGCACAGGCTCTTTTCTAGTATAGTTTTTCTCCCATTTCCACAGAATGTTGAGCCAGTCCCAATCTTTATGGCCATATAGTATGATAATATACATATCATATCTGTTTGAAAACTGTTGAAGTGATCCCTAATAATTCAGTGATTTTTTTTCTGTTTACTTCAGAGAGTGACTACGGCTTCATTTTCCAGTTATTGTGCTTTTTCCAGATGTGCCACATCCCTTCAAACAATCCATGACTTTCAGGGTTCACATGTACTGACTTTCCATCCGAAGTGCTCCAGCCTCTCTATTACGCACACAAAGCTATGCATTCTTTGAGATTTTCTGCTCATATGGTGAGGCGTACAGACTTTCAGAGCTGAACTGGGGAGATATGGATTTAAAGACACTCCTTTGATGATTGTCTCTCTCTCTCTCAACCTAACTTACTTCACACAGTAATTATGAGAATAAAATGGTGCATGCATGGTGCTGTGACCTAAATGGGAAAGGAGTAAACCAAAACTGTGTTAACTGAAAATAACATGAACAGTGAGGACAAAGACGACGACAACAACAACAATGATGATGCTTGCTTTGAGGATTCTGACTCTCAGAACCTAGAATGTCAGAAGCATGAAATTTGAAAAATGTGCATGCAGAGTACTTACTCTTGAAAAATTCACACACAAGCATGCTTAATTAAGAGGAGAAGAATAGATGCATGTCAGAGATGCATTGAAAGCATGCATTTGGAAAAAGTCATATGAACTATGAAGACATTTTCATACAAAAAGCAAAAGGAAAATATTTGCAATCTGATGTGGGCGCAAGAGCTTTGGCAATGCTGAATTTTTCTGATTTGTGCACTGGAGGAAGCAGAAGCAAAATTGGCCAGTGGGTAGAAGCATGTGCTCAGTAGTCTACTGTACATGGTTTCAGACCCCTAGGTAGGCAAGGTCTTTCTCTGTTGTGCTGACCCCCCTAGGGAAAAGTTAGCCAAGGAAGCTTGAATAGTGTCAAAAACATTCTTGATTCACTTTGTCTTTAAAACTGTTTGTTTATTGCAAAAAAAAAAAAAAAAGCCTCCGTGCTGCCTTTTATCAAATTCAAATTGCAGGGCGCCTCCAGTTAGCTACAACAATATCCCAGTAGCTTAATAAGAAGTAGCAAATGTAATCAAGGAAACAGCATAGAAACATTATATACAAATAATATTGCAACATCACTTTTAGCAATCACTATTCTTTTCTTTTTCCTGTTCTTCATACTTAGGATTGTATCACTTTAGATGCTTTTAAAAAATCTTGGGTTCTAACCCACCATGAGGTGTAAAACTCAGGGGTGGGGTAAGAAATATATTTTTAAAAATAAATATGTATGTAGTATCCATTATTGAGTATGTACATTTCTCTGTTCAGAATATGTTGTTTTAAAATGAATGCTCTTACTTTTAACTCTTGGTAGAAACAAAGAAACATTTGTTTAGGTGTGAGGCTCTAAATCCACAAGAAGCACAACTGGTGTGTAGAAAACAGCAATGGCACTTTTGCTCATATGATTCCATTTGGGTTCTTGCTGTGTGAAGGTTATAAATAGTATCTGTTTATTGATTTGTAAACAAGGCACCACCAATCTCTGCACATAAGTATGCTCATGTTCCCTAGAAGCCAAGCCCCATTATGAGTGATGATGTGTCAAGAGTTCCGCAAAGAGAGAAAGAGAGTTACAATTCTATATTTGCTCAGAAAATAGTGCATTTGATAGATCTCTGCGCGAAATGTGTTAAATCCTGGCTGGAATGGTATTTCTGTCTCCATTAGCAACAAGCACCCATGAGGATGCATTGGGTGACTTAAAGGAAAAGATTGCTTGTGGTATGAATGACAATTTCTAGGAGGAAAGCTAAAATGGGATTCCATGAGAATTAGAAGGAACATACACACACACATACACACGTTTCTCCCAGAGCTCAAACGGAGCAAGGAATATTGGATAGTTGGTTATACATTATTATTATTATTATTATTATTATTATTATTATTATTATTATTATTATAACATTTCTATGCCGCCCCTTGCCGAAACCTTCGGGGCGGCTTACAACACGATAAAATACAATGAAATACAATAGCACATAATAAATTACCATTAAATACAAAGTACAAAAAATACATTGGTTTACAAATATAAGATTAAAATTATCAGTATAACTTAAGTAAATAAAAATATAGGAGGAGAAAGAGAAGGAAGAAGAAGTTGCCCTGGCCAGATCATATGTTTTAACAATTCAAATGATGTTTAAATAAAAAGGTCTTTACCTGGAGCCGAAAAACCAGTAACGACGGTGCCAGGCGGACCTCTTTGGGGAGTGAATTCCATAGGTTGGGTGCCACCACAGAGAAAGCCCTCCTCCGAGTACTTACTCTCCTAATTTCTTTCGTGGAGGGTTCCCGGAGAAGGGACTCTCCCGCAGATCTCAAAGGGCGGTCGGGCATATACGGACGTAAGCGCTCGTTCAGGTAGCCAGGACCCAAGCCGTTTAGGGCTTTATAGGTCATAATCAACACCTTGAATTGGGCCCGGGCTTCAATGGGAAGCCAGTGAAGCTGACGGAGGACTGGAGTCATGTGAGCATAACGCCCCATCCCCGTCAGCAACCTGGCAGCTCTATTTTGCACCAATTGAAGTGTTCGGACTGTCTTCAGGGGAAGCCCCACGTAAAGCGCGTTACAGAAGTCTAGGCGGGAAGTCACCAGCGCGTGTGTCACCGTCGCCAGGCAGTCGTACTCCAGGTAGGGGCGCAGCTGATTAATCAGCCGAAGCTGAAGGAAGGCGTTCCTCACCACCGCTGTCACCTGAGCTTCCAAAGAAAGCTCTGGGTCGAGGAGTACTCCTAGGCTGCGGACCTTATCCCTAAGAGGGAGTGTTGCACCATTCAGGACCAGGTCAAATCCACCCTCTCCGAAACCCGATCCGCCAACCAACAGGACCTCCGTCTTGTCTGGGTTGAGTTTCAGTTTATTGGCCCTCATCCATTCCCTTACCTCGGCCAAGCACTGGTTCAGCACAGCCACTGCCTCACCTGGATTAGTGGAGAATGAGAGGTAAAGCTGGGTATCATCAGTGTATTGATGATTCCGCAGCCCACACCTCCTGATGACCTCTCCCAGCGGTTTCATATAGATGTTAAATAGCAGAGGGGATAGAATGGAGCCCTGTGGTACTCCATGGCATAGCTGCCATGATGTAGAGACATGGTCCCCCAGCACTACCTTCTGGAATCGGCCGTTGAGATAGGAGCGGAACCACTGCAAAGCAGTGCCTCCAACCCCCAATCCCACAAGTCTATCCAGAAGGATACCATGGTCGATGGTATCGAAAGCTGCCGAGAGGTCCAGAAGAACCAACAGGGATGTACTTCCCCTGTCCTTCTCCCTGCACAGGTCATCGTACAGGGCAACCAAGGCAGATTCAGTACTGTACCCGGGTCTGAAGCCGGACTGAAAAGGATCCGGATAATCAGTTTCATCCAAGAGTGCTTGGAGTTGTCCCGCCACCACTCGCTCCAACACCTTGCCCAGAAACGGGATGTTGGCCACAGGTCTATAGTTAGTGGCCATCTCTGGATCCAGTGACGCTTTCTTCAGGACCGGTCGTATTACCGCCTCCTTTAAAGGGGCAGGCACTCGACCCTCCCTCAGAGAAGCGTTAACCACTTCCAAGATCCAGGTCCCAATCCCGTGCTTGGAGTTATTTATTAACCAAGACGGGCAAGGATCCAATAGGCAAGTGGTGGGACGTACTCGTCCAAGCACCTTGTCCACATCATCGGGCCGCAATAATTGAAATTCTTCCAATAATTTTGGACCAGACGGTAGCATTGGTGACTCCTCAGAGACCTCCGATTCATTAGTGGAGTCCAGCTCGTGACGAATCTGAGCGATTTTCTCCCTGAAATGCCTGGCAAAGTCGTCACAGCGGGCCTTTGAGGGTGGCATCGGATCTTCCTTAGGACCTGGGCGAACCAGGCCTTGTACCACTCGAAAAAGCTCCGCCGGACGGCATTGTGAGGAGGCAATGGAAGCGGAAAAAAACTTCTTTTTCGCCGCCTTCACCGCCACAGCATAGGCCCGATAGTGGGCTCTCAAGTGTGTTTGGTCAGATTCATTCCGTGACTTCCTCCACCTACGCTCTAGCCGTCTCCCAACTCGCTTCATCGCCCGCAATTCAGGTGTATACCAAGGGGAAGAGCGGACTCTGCCCGGTGGGAGAGGATGCTTGGGAGCGATTATGTCCACAGCCCTGGTCATTTCTCCATTCCACAGTTCTACCAGAGCCTCGACAGGAGCACCAGTCTTGTCAGCCGGAAACTCCCCCAGGGCCTTCAGGAATCCATCCGGATCCATCCGGCTCCGGGGGCGGGCCCATACAACTGGGTCTGCACTCTTATAGAGGGAGAGGCCGCTCTCGAGCACAAACCTCACCAGGAGGTGATCTGACCATGACAGGGGAGTCAAACATAAGTTCCTCACCCTCAGGTCATCCTCTTCCTGCCCCGTCGTGAATACCAGGTCCAGAGTGTGTCCACGTTCATGGGTCGGGCCAATGATGTGTTGAGACAGGCCCATGGCCGTCATAGAGGCCATGAAGTCCTGAGCCGCCCCGGTCAGTCCAGACTCGGCATGGAGATTGAAGTCCCCCAGGACCAACATCCTGGGGGTCCTCAACACCAGGTCCGAGACGGTCTCTGTCAGCTCAGATAGGGAGACTGCTGGGCAGAAAGGTGCAGCTTAACTGAATGTAGAAGTGAGATTTTTTTGTCAATAAGTTTTGGAATATGGTGCTTTACTTTTATGGGATATCAGTGGAATACAATCAACTTTTTTTACACATAATTTGTGTAAGAACCTTCTGTTCCTTGTTTTTAATGGAACATGTGTATGCTTATCTGTGTGTGCATGTGCATGAATACACACATGCACACACATGCATGCAAGAGAGAGAGAAGGGAAAAATGACAAATAGATCAGAGAATCCATTACACTTTTAAAATATCTTCTTTTGATGCGCTGCAATTTATTTTCCTAGAAAATAGCTTCTTTATGAATAGCTGAGGCTATGATCAGGTTTCAAAGCCCTGCAAAAATGCTGAGATAAGGAGTATGTGGGTTTTACTCCCCAAACTGAGTTGTTGTTGTTGTTGTTAACAACTAATAATAATAATAATAATTTGAAAGTTTCTACTCTACCATTCTACTATTAAAAGTTCTCAGTGTGAATTATAATAAAATTGTCAATCCTAAAAATAAAATATGTCTCTAAATGAAATATTTGTGCTACTTTATAAATCCCAGCAGTGCATAACAAAACTTCTTAATCAATTAATAAACCCTTAAACTTTGCATGGCATATGAATGATACTAATCACAGAATCATGGAATCATAAAATAGTAGATTTGGAAAGGGCTTGGAAATAGTAGACTTGGAAAGTTCATTGAGTTCAACCCTGGATGCAGGATACCCAGTTAAACCACCAGGTTTAGATAGAAAGGAGGCAGATACCAGGATAAGTCATATCTTGGTGGTGCTGGTCTCTCATCATCCCACATTAGGAAGTCCATGATGAGTTGAAAGGGAGCAGAAGACCATTAGGTCCAACCCCTGCTCAGTGCAGGACACCAGATTAAACCATCCCTCTCAGATGGCTGTCCAGCTGTATCTGAAGGCTTCTAGTGTGGGAGACCCCACAACCTCCCTAAGTAGTTGGTTCCATTGTCATACTACTCTAACAGTCAGGAAATTTTTCCTGCTATCTAGTCAGAATCTGGTTTCCTTTAACTTTAGCCCATTATTTCTTTGGTTTTGTATTTAAGCATTTGTTAATCACTTGTGAGTGTACGAGTGGTATAGATACTATGATTTTGAAGTTGTTTGTATACTCTTACATGATGTTTGATTTTCAATAAATATTTAAATCAAACATTCAATTGTATTGCCCAAATGTTGCTCTTGCTTTTTATCTTTTCTAAGTGATGGCATGATCTTCCAAAATAGAAAGAAAATCAGGTCAAAGGAACAAGAATATTTGTCAGTGTGTTCCATTTTGAACTATGCAGGAAGTTATATGACCAACACATATCTAGCTTTAGTTGGATTTTGTACTGGTCTCAATTTTTTTGGGACAAGGTTCAGTATTTAGTCTATTAAGTCTTCATGTTGTATCCAAAGCATCAGAGTGAAAATATAAATACAAGATATGGAATATTGTTGCAAGAATTTTTAATCCACAGTGCTGTTATATAGTCATATATCTAAATCTTTACCCTTTAGAAAACTGTTGATCTAAGGTGCTAGCCTTGTAGAGCATCTCCTAGAAATCTCACACAAGTACATTTCTTCATTTTACCATGCAATACAAAATGATGTTCAACAGGAGAATAGCAACACTTATTATCAAGTTCTTTCACGAAAGCCTAAGAGATTGTCTGTCAGAGTTTAGGCATTTAGTTATTAATTTGCTATAGCTCAACCAGGAGAAAGCAAATAAACGACTAACATATGTGCTGAGAGTAAAGCCCTTCTTTCTAGCAGTAATAACAGTTACTAGTTTTTCTACATTTTCTTCCACAAGGTCAATTAAATTTAGCCAGACATACAAAAAGAGGCACCACCAGATCTTCGGTTGCTTGTAATTATATGAATGGACAGTATTTTATTTTAAGAAGGCACTCTTGAGCTATTCTTCTCAGAAATACATACACATATGTCATAAAATATAAATTCTTTACCACACAATACTATTCCATGAATCATAAACAAATTTACATAGATTTTACAATTTACACAGCATAGTCCCACTCATATGAATTTAGAGCACCTACTGGAGTCAGCTCTGTTTGGGAGGGAAAGGATAATTTCTGTAAAACAAAGTTATAGCTTATATACACTGTTCATTGGCAAGAGACCTGCTCTCTTCACTTACGTAATGACAACTGCTTAAAGCCTGGACGTATAATTTCCAGTTACGTCCCATTTTGTCCCCTTGTGGGTGAAGGAGGTGGATAGATCTGATGTCAGAAAACAGTGTCTATGAACTTTTCCCACAGTAATGAACTAGGGAGTTGAAAAATCTTTAAAACTGAAGCTCAGTGAAGTTCTCTAATTTCTGCCCAGAAATTTACCCTCACTCTTCCCTATATCAGATTGCATGCCTTTGTTTTTCCTTCCTTCATATTTTGGTATGAAATATGAATACCAAATTCACTCTCTTTCCCAACCCCCGTCCCATATGTATATATGTATATCCTCATAAGGAAGGCAGCACACAAGCAATGTAAATACTGTGGAATTCAATCAGTGGGATGCCCCAAATATATTGCAGGAAGAGGTTGTATGCTGCACTTTATGGATGCTAACATGGGAACCAGATAGTTCTGTCTTTTTGAACCCTGAAGTGCTCTCTACCACAACAGTTACAACAGTAACCAGAGACAGGAAAGTCCAGAAGGGGCAGAAAGGACATCGTTCTTTGCTTTTCCATTCAACTTCCATATATCAAACTCACAGAACAGTCCATATAAAAAGGTCATGATGATTTTGCTGCTGCCCAAAGGTGTACATGGTGTTTACATCTGGTATTAAAATAAATACCAAAAATACTCTACTATAGCAAAGCTGGTTCCTCCCACCCTCAACCAGATGCCTTCAAGAAGCACACACATTTATTCTGAAAACAATTGGCCTTCTCTGCTGCTGCCATCAAATGTATTTTTCCCAAACTACAGCATTCTGAGGGAGATACTTCAGACTCTGAATCTGTACTGGAAAAAGAGGAAATGAGAAGAAATGAAATTACAAGGCCACTGAGCTTCAAAATAAGCCAAGCAACCAATGAGACCACCTCTGGTTCAGGGCAAGACACTGCAGAACAGGATTTATTTTGTGTCATGGATTTTTCATTTAATCTATGCATTAAATAGCCATTGAATCCTCCTTTTAATAGAGTCAGACCAGCTCTCCAAAGCAAAATGTCCCCATTCATTCCTCACAGTGCCAATCACATCCCATACATGGACACACTTTCCCTTTACTTATGAGCCAAGTGACAGTGTAAGCAGAAGCACTGAGATGATTAGTAGAGGAGAGGACACAAGCTTTAGTTTTCCATTTTTTTTCCTTCCCTCTTTGTGTCCGTGATGGGAAGTGGGCTGAGATAGAAGACCTATGAGGCTATGACAGACATTGTGCTCTCATGGTCACCTGAGCTTTGCCCTGCTCTGCAATCCACCAAGTCCTGGTCATGGACACAGAGAGAATAGACTTCTCGCTCTCATCTGCACATGTTTCTAGTGCCATCAACACTCACACTAACTCACAGGAAAAGGGGATTTGTTTTAGAGACTGAGGGATGCTGAGCAGAGGCAGGGGGAGTCTGTAATTCTTCTTCAGTTTGGATTTCGATCTGAGTGAGATATGAATTGGGGTTGGAAATTTAAAGTTCACCTCTTCTCACAAATTGACTTTTCAAGTCCCCAAGAATCAGCACTTCAAGGCCTCACTTCTGTCTCAGCAAATTCGTCTATATTTAAAATATCTTAGGTAGTGAACATAACAACATCTTGTGAATGTAAAAGGTAGTATCTGGTGTTAGTCTAACCTTGCAGTTTGATTTTTTTTTAAAAAAAATCACAATTGTTTAAAAATTCTTTGAACAAAACACACTACTTGTTAAATATAAACAACTATGTCAGGGATACTTCATCAGCTAGAAGTTGTATTTCATTAAATTATCATTGCTTAATTAATTTTAAAAAGGTACACATCAATTAGAAGAAAACCTCACCTTTGTAAATATTTTTGAAAATGTCAACACTTTCCAAAGAGCCTTGTAAAGACACATTTTTAAAAGGTTAACAGAAAATATTTCCTCCCTGGGTAATGGAGCACTTTGGGTGTTATTAAGAAGATATGTGTACTTTGGGGGGTTGTTTTCTTTTGTTGCATTTTGGTCACCAGTCCTGGGTTTACAAGGTTTGGCCATCACAGAAGGCAACAAACTTGTGTGTTCCCTTCCATCTCTTTCCCACATGACTTATCATCTTCATTTGGCAAATATAGCCTACCCCACTAGCAGCAGACCATCAGGTAGTATAGAAGTACGGAAATGTATGGAAAGGGTGATAGTTCAGTGTGGAGCACGTGCTTGCATAGATATGGTTTCTGGTTCAAGCACTGGACGGTAGAGCTGGAAAAAGACTGTTCTGAAACCCAGAAAAGCTGCCAAAGAGTACAGACTAGATTTCTCCATCTTTGGTTATCTGTTCCTAACAGCTCCAGCAACATGGCCAAGAATCTTGGAAGTAATCATTTAGAACAAGGGCATTAGGTTGGAGAAGGCTGGTTTAGGCAATACTGAACTGATCTAGGACCAAAGCTAAGTTTGTATAAGGTTTGTATCAGTTTCTAATGACCCTACTTCACCCTAGAATAAACAGATTAGACTAATTTGCTGCTTCTGTACAAAATTTCAGGCAAACAAGAGTCCTGCCTGGAGAAAGGCAGCATTCAGACTACTAATTACAAAATTCCTGTTCGTATATCTGTTTAGTTCAGAACTAGAAGACCCACTAGTCCAATTTGATATAAGCCTACAATCAGTACCTGATGAAGCACCTCTCCCAGTGTGAATTTATCTATTCATGATGTTCCTCTTCTAAAGCCAGCTACCGACCCCATGAGAACTTCAGAAGGTGGTGATGAGTGTGGAAGCCTTCTTGAAGGTGGCAGCCTGATTGTGGAATGATCTTCCTTTTGGGGCACACCTGATGCCCACATTGTTACCTATTCAGTGCCAGGTTATTACCTTCTCATATCAGGCATTTGGCAGGATATGATGAAGCTTTAATACAGTCTTGATTTTGGTCCTTGTTATTGAGTATTTAAACTTGTATTCAGAGCTCTCTCTGTGGGTAGGTGGGTGGATGTGGTATACTTTTGTGTGAGCATGTATCTGGATTTAATAATGCATTTTAAGGTTTTAATATTTGCAAGCCACCCAGAGAGATTTAACTATTGGGCAGTATAGAAATGGAATGAATAAATGAATGATACGGCAGAATACAGACAACACACACAATGACACTAGCATCAGTATCAAATATCCATCCAATATCCATGCATGCTGCTCTAGAAAGCTCTTCCTCGGTCTCTACATCTTGAAGAGCTGGAAGCAGAAGAGGTCCCATTCATTACTATGTATGTACCTTTCCTCTTAATGAGAGGTGATGTGTCAGTTTCAGCAAGCACATGAACCTACAGAATGTTACCTGGCAGGCATGCAGTGTGTCCTTGCTTTCCATTCAGTGCAATGACTTTGCACTTTTGTTCTGATTAAAAAGTTCATGCAATACAGTAAGATTTGTGAATGCATGTTAATAGCTAATGCAGCTGCCAATGGAGGTGCAGCTGTAATTGCAAGGGGGAGGGGGAGAGAAAATCTGGGAGGAAAAACAAAATATGGAGTGCTAGAACAGGGACCTTTTTAAAATGAACACATCATAAATAATCAACCCCATCCACACTTGTGCATGATATAAAGCAAATTCAATTTCAGTACCTTGGTGGCATTTAATAAACCACTTTACTTTATTCTCTTGCTTTATGGGATCACTTGGATCCTCCATGGAATTGCAAAGCCTTTCAACTGCAAGGTAAAAAAAATCATTAAGACAGTTTTTCAATATTTTGTTATTGTTTGACCTACAGATTAATATGCCTCTCTAGAATTTGCATCTTCCCTATTGTCTTAAAACAAATTACTGCACAATAAATGTTGTCAAAGCAGAAAAGACTAATCCTTTTCTCTCTTTTTCCCCATACCCTGCTTACAAGATAGTTATGACTGACTTGCCTAAGCGGAAATAGGGGAAAAAAGTTTGAAGAGTTTTAGGATTTAATAAACGTTAGATCATACCTTCTCATTCTGTGGTAGGAAGGTGATGAATGATGAGTGATGATGAGTGCCAACAGAGCCAGAGTTGGTAGATAGCCTGCACTAGGCTGAAGTCCTCCACCATGCATTCGTGAGCCCTAAATCTCAGGGAGGCAGTCTGTCCAGCCAGTCTGCTGTCCTTGCTAAAGTAAAGGTACAGGGCCCCCGATTATCTCTGTGGAACCTGATCTCCCAGGATTTGCTGCCTTTTTGCCCACTGTGCTTTGCCTCTTGCTGTCCACCCAAATCACTCTGCCTTAGTTTTTTCCCCTTTATTTGTGCATCCCTTTTGACAAATAGGGGTGCCTTTAGGAAACATGGCCTTTTAAAGATGCACATAGAGGCACAGAATTTTAAGGCATATGTAAATGCAGATTTGTGCACTTCTTGGCCTGTGTGCTGAACCTCAGAACTTTTGGTACCTAGTACCACCGGCTAGCGCCAACAGGATTGCAGCCAGATGGGGACCACCCAGTAACAAAGGGTTTGGGGCGGGGGAGAAAGAGAGAGAGAGGTCAGCATACTCAGAAAACCACAAAAGAGAACCGCCAAGGGGAGAAGAACAAAGAGAACAGAAAACTACCAAAACTCTGTCCCACCACAGTGGAAACAAGGCATTCTCACTGGCCACAGAATACTGAATTTATGTGAGAGGAAAAGATGACTGAAATCCAGGAGGGAATGGAATAAGACATTCTGGATGAGGCTTGGTGGGATAACTGGAACTCTAAACAGGAGCCCTTCCAACATGTATTCACTAACTTCCATATGCACAAAAGTGAGTGAAATCTGCCATAGCTGGGTCATTCGAACCCTTTTTTGAGAATACACAAAAAAGTACTAGGGTTGTACTGTTGTTCATTGTTTGTGTCCATCTTAGACTTCTCCAAGAGTGAAATTCTCCAAGGACCTAGCCTAGAATGGTCCTTCTGCCAACATTTCCTGCTGCCTTCTCCTGCCCACATTCCTGAAAATAGGATTAGGTTTGAGTGGTATAGAAAAATAAGCAAGTCTTCTGAGCACGCCTGTACCATTTTCCATGGGAATATGGAAATCACAGAGTATTTTTAAATCCCTAGAAATCATATTTTCCATTGATTCTGCTAAATAAATAGACAAAAATCAGACTTGCACCTAGTAGCATTCTAATTAGCAGTGCAGAAATAGCTTAGACAAGGTACAGGTGATACCATTGGTGGGCATTTCCCCTCCACGTCCCGCAATTTCTACATTCATGAAAACTGTGGTAGAGAAAAAATTCCTTTAAATATATGCTTCTATTTTAAAATTATGTATATACAACAATTTACAGCAGTAATGCAATAGTGTATAAAAGCTAAAAATCTGATGAAACAGACAGAAGGCCCAAGTTCCAAACAGCATAACTATTGCATATATTGAAAGATAACAAATCTCAGAAACAAACAAACTCAGTGTGGCCAAATTCAGTCATGCTTGCTCTTCAAACTTGTATGCTGTGGTAAACTGGACCACATGTATTTACTGCCTATATGTATTTTTACAATACAGGAACACATTTCAGAACCATAAAATACTTCATGTACAGTCATCTATAGATTGCCCTGAAGAAGGTCTTACATGCAGACTGAAATGTATTGTAACTGTAATTTTTTGTGGAATAAAACACCTACTTACCCATATGGCTTTTTCACATCTTTGTGGGGTTTCCTGTTTTGTTGTATACTTGGAGAGAAACTGACAGGAGGACTGACACTTAACATATACAAGCTGAGGCCAAAGGCAAAGGTGACCTGCACACACCCATTCTTCCA
Source organism: Varanus komodoensis (assembly GCF_004798865.1). NCBI lineage: Eukaryota > Metazoa > Chordata > Lepidosauria > Squamata > Varanidae > Varanus > Varanus komodoensis. The sequence goes on from NW_025335641.1 coordinate 1,646,670, forward strand.
CTTTAAGAAAAAAATATTAGTTTCAGAAAGGGTATATCTGAGACAACTGAACAAATTATGGAAGAGGTGGGAATAATTGTTCTAAGAACCATCACAATTCACATTGTATGGCTATCTGTGAGGTTATGAACAAAATCAACTGAGCAACCATAATGGCAAATAAAGCTGAAAAATAACTAGGGTAGGGTGAGAAAGAGGTGAAGAAAAAGAACACTGAGAAATCTATCTCTCTGTCTGGTCCATTAAAAAAGATACCCATATCACAATGAAGTACCATGAAATTAATAAGCAAAATAGTAACTTCTAACTAAAGTAGCTGGGGTACCTGCCAGTGATGGTCAGGAAAAAGCTGGGCATGTGTTGTTGATGGAAACATGTCATCCTACAAGCACTTGATCTCAGAAGGCAATTATTTTACATGGTGGCCACCACAACAGCAAAAGCCCTCTTCCACATCATGGCCAAATGAACATCAGTTAAATATCACCAGAGTAAACAAGGCCTCCCTAAGAATTTAGAGACCAGGTGGACAATGCAGAGCAATCAGAAGCAGCTAGTGGGGGTGGGTATGGGTATGGAAAATCAGAAAACTAAGCTGATCTTCCTCAGAAGAGATGAATATACAGATAGATATAACATACATATGGGATATTCTTGTGGACACACACAAGGGAAAGAGTTGTTGTCCACCCAGTTCAATTCCATTGAGTTTGGTATAACAGAAAAGGACACCTTCACTGCTGTTCACTATTATTTGTAACTGCCACCTTCTAGAGGGTTCTAGGCAAAGTGTACAGAGAATACCTGAGTTCTGATGATGTGATAGGTTTGCAAGGTAGTTAACCCATCACACGTGTGATGTTTTATTTATTTATTTCATTCTATTTCTGTGTTGTCCCATAACCCGAGGATTCGCTGGGCAGCTTACAACTGCTTAAGGCAGCATATCAAAAAAATCCATAAAATAGATGAAATTAGTAACTTGTTCTGGTGTTCGTTGGACTGTCTCTTTCTGCCAAATAAATAAACATGATGTAGTGCACTTCTCAGCAGTGCTAACAAAATAAACAAAGAACCAGTTTTAGAGTGCTACTTTAGAGTGCTCCAGTCTTTGTTCCTCTCTGCCTCATCAAAAAGCACATAACATCTCTGAATACCTACTAGAGTCCTTATTTTATCATTGTCACCATCAATTAGTTTTATAATCCACCCCGATTAGCCATATGGTTCCCAGGGCAGGTTACAACAATAAAATAAAGAATAGAATAAAATACAGAGTAAAATGCAATATAAAACAGCAGTCTGTATCTCTACTGGTATAACAGGCTGGAAATATAAAGCACAATCTAGTAAAAGTTAAGCAGCTTAAGTTCTACTGAACTTCAACTGGTTAAGTTTCACTTCCACTGAGTGGAAGAGAGTTATGTGCTTCCTTCTCATTTTGAAATGGGACTTCAATATGGAGGAATCAGACATACAACTTGGTCTAATGGTCACCTGTTTCCTGCACAAATCCTTGATGTGATGTGTACACAAAGTTTTTCTATATGTGAATCTCCCATTCACTGTACTGGTCATAGACAGGTTGTGAATGTGAAGGACATGTATGCATCAAAAAATTATGCAAAACATGCAAAGGGTGTTAAATAATTTTAAAAGGCTAAAGAAAAAGGTGTGTGGATAGCTGGAAAAATTTTGGGAGCTTTGCCAGATATGAGTCTGAAATGAACCTGGCACAATTTTTGCAAAGGGCCTCAGATGTAGCAATTATCCAGTCACAAGCCCACATATGATTTAGGAATATAAGAAATGATACATAACATTTTTCAGTGGGTGCTTTATCCTAACATAAAATGGGTTCCAGATAGTTTGCTCATGAACATTTAGAAATACATCATGATTCATTTTGATGTTTTCTGAGAGTCTTCTACCTGCTTGGCAGGTGATCCCACAGAGGAGACTTCACAGCATCCCAAAGCCCTTCTATCTATCTATATGACTGTGTGGCAAGAAAACTGTGTCTATTATTCTCTCCCCACATCCCCGCCTTTCATACACACATCCACACAGTGATAGTTTAATGGAGTGCAACACATTTCCCACAAACAATCATAACTGCAATTAATTTGCCATCTGGAAGAAGAATCTCATTTTATCAGCTTAAAAAAACACACTTTTGAGTTCTTGAAATATATAGTATATCTGCAACAGAAGTGCAGCCTTGAGGGAAGATGCAAAATTGTATGTGGAAAAAACAAGAAACAAAAGCATGCTTCTTGTGCAATAAACTGTCCATATGGACAGTCCCTTTGGAAATATACATGTAACAGACTTAGGTTGATTTAACCATTATTCCTTTTTCCTGCGACCCCTGGGAATAGTAGCTCTCTAAAGTGAGGCTGCAGATTTCAAAGAAACAATGCATGCATCTCACCAAAACTGAAGATTTAACTATCCTCTGGAGAATGTCATGACATTAAAATTGATGTAAGCTTGTGATGTAGGTATGCCAGTCAGAGAACTGCTGGTAATTTCTCTGCCTCAGTTTCACTGTCTTGTTTTCCCCTCAGACCAAGGGGAGACAAGCAAGAAGGCTGCAGAAGCTGACATATGAGCCATGTGTGGGGAGGTGAGTGAAGAACCACAGCAAAAGCATGGGTCATTCCTGATGCTTCCTCTTCCATCATCTTGGCACTGGCCCAGCCACCCAGGTTGCCCACAGTGTGGGTATTACGAGTAGCTGGGTTTTAGAGCAGTACAATAAAATATGAAATAGCCATTCATTTCGTCCTTGAAGAATCTGTTCAGATAAAGGAAAGCTTCCTCAGAGCCACTCCTCGCAAGCCTACAAGGGACAGAAATAGACTCTCTCATTAAGGTTTGTGTTGGATCTAAGCCAGAAAACCTAAAAAAGAAAAGGCTGAAGTTGAAGGAGGAAAGCTTCTCAACCTCAGTCTAAGAGAGCACTCACACTAGAGAGAGTGAGCTATTTATGTTGGGTTTTTTGCCCATTACAGATCCCTGGTAGTTTAATGCAGTTGTTGCTCTTTAACACTCTAAACCTAGCATCTTGTCTCTTAATATGAGGCTTACATTTGCAAAGGACTAAAAGCTATTAATATCAGAGAGATACAGAAAGGAATGTAGAAGTTATACATATCAGAAAGATAGAAGAAGCAACTAAAACAGGACAATTAGAGAAGCCTTCTAAGAATAAAGGTGGCATGAGATGAAAGAAGATATAATATTTAAGCATGACAACTCTCTCACTTCTCTTTTTCTAGCATGCTTATTGGTCATTTCTGCCTCTTCCTTTTTCTCAATTTGCTTCTGGAAAATAAAGCACCCTTGAGGGCTAAACTCAATATGACAGTAAATGCCCTTTTGCATTTAACTTGCATCTTTAAAAAAATTGATATTGTACCAGTTAGGTAGGGGTGTGTAGTGGGAGAAATTGCACAGATAATTACTGGACCCTTTCCTCCCCTCCTGTAGTTCTGAGGAAAATCACTTTTCTGAGCCTGGTATTTGAAGAATGAATTTTTTTAAAATCCTTAAATAGGGGGCAATTAAATTCCCCTCCATATCTGATGTGCTCCCTGCAATGATCAAACTTTCCCCATGAATGTGATTTGCTTTTTTAAAAAATTGTATTTGTAAAACAGAAGGCAAGGAAACATGTTGTCTTGTCTAGTTTAAGCCTTGGAAAAAAAAAGTGATGGAATCACCTTCAATCTATGATGTCCAGTTGTAGGAGACTCCCTGCCCCCACACCCTGTATCAGAGGAAGAACAAGCAAAAGCAGTAACTACTATGCAAACCAGTGAGCAAAAATGGCATAACGATGTTCAGCTTCCTGGAATTCTATGGAAAACCATTAATATTGCTGACGCATATCAGAAAACTCACCCAAGAGATGCCAGCAAGACTATAGAATCTACCAGAGAAATAGTCCATTTTAATTGGGGTAGAAGTAGAACTAATGTTTAATTTCTAATCATTGTCCTCAACATCTGATGCCACGGTATCATCCTTCCATGTCTTCTTTCCCCACTTCCTTCACCAGCACCAGTACTGTTGTTTAGCTTGTCCCAACCCTAAGCAATGTTTACACCAGCAATGTTTCCCTAACCAATAAGTGAACTCAGCATTCTGAAGGAAGCCATTTTCTCTGCATACAGGAAGCCTGGCCAATCAAAAAGGGACCCCCCTTAAGCCAATCATCTGCCAGCAAGGGGAAGTGCACACATTCTTGTCAACATGGACATTTGTGCATTTCTTCTTCCATGTTCACTTGCTCCTATTGACTATTTGAAGAAGCGCTCTTCATCTAATTCTCTTTTTTCATGGCTGAGGAATTAAGTCCTCTGAAACTGAGGTTACTAATGGCAGTGACTCCAAAAAAAAAATCAGAACAAATTTCCAGAGCATCAGAAGTGGAATCAAGGGATGTATTAATTTTATTAAATCCATTCCATCTGGATTTGTGGATGGTCAGGTGTCTTTAATTCAGTAATACCCTCATTGACCAAATGAACAGACACTAGATGGCCCAGGAGGCCCCCTCTGACTTACTCTGTTTCTCTGTTTCACAAGTACACATTAGCTTGTGCAAGTTTGCATTTGTGCAACATCCTCTATTTAAAAAAAGTCTTCACATCTGCCAAATCTATGTTGCTCAGCTGTGGATCTTCAACTTCCCTAGTGGAGTCCTCCATCTTAAATCCTGTACTCCATGTCCTCATTCCTCAGGAGGCTGGCTCCTGACTCCAAGGAGTAGGCCTCCAGGTACTCCACTGCATAGAGAACTCAACTACCTCTTCAATTTCCTGTCCCTCAATGCCCAGGATAAGCCATTGACTGTAAGAAGGAGAACTAGCCACCTCTCCCTCACCAAAAAATAATAAAATAAAATGATGCAGTGCTTATGCAATAAAATGATGCAGTAAATAAATGACGCAATAAATAAATGATGCAGTGCTTATGCAATAAAATGATGCAATGCTTATGCAGGTAGAGTTGCCACAAGAACTTTTCTGGCCCAGTTATAAGTACCTGTCAGTTGCTTTAAACCTGTACCAGGTTGGTTTGACTTTCTTAATTGTAATACTGCTTCCCATGGTCTTGCATATGAGCTCCCACTCACTAAGCCAGTACCAGCAGTTCCTGGGTTCTGAACCTGCTTCCTCTGCACCCACTACCATCCTTATGCCTCCCTGTAGGGTCAATGGCATCTGCACTCATACACTGGCCACTATCATGTATTCTACGCTCTACTCTGTACCAGTTCAATGCACTGTTCTCTGTTAACTAAAACTCCTCACTGCTTGACAGCAACACAGCAAACTGAAGTGAAACTAAGTGAAACTAAGCCTTAGCTTGCAGACATCATATCATTGGCTGATATAGAAATAAAATAATAAATTAATTAATCACTGCCCAATCCTGCAGCACAGTTCTGCATCTTTTTCCTGGAGGGAGAGAATGTAAACATTGCCTATCCAAATGGCATAGCTGCCTTTCATGGTTTTAATCTGACTTAATATTGATACTTTAGCATTGAGCATCTGAGTCTTAGATCCAGCTTATCAAACTACCATCAATGTAGAGCCAAAAGAAAGAATTATTTCCATGTCTTGATGATTTTCCATGTCTTGATGACCTGTAAATTTATGTTTCAGGAACTGAGGTTAAAATCCCCCCTCACACATGAAACTTACAGGGAGAGCCTTGGGCCAGGGGGTTCATATGAGAGGTAAATAAAACAAGGGAGAGCTATGTAGGCTTCTTCTACCTTCTGTGAGGGAAGGTGGTACATGAGTGTACTAAAATAAATTACAGTCCCATATTCCTAGATTTTTGAGTAAAGCTACTGGTCTGAGAAGGGGGAAACACCAAGTGCATTTGGGAATGCCCATGCAGACAGTATGAGTCCCATACCTTCACCTCAGGCAGCAGTGCAGCATCTTAGTCCACATCCAGCCTGCCTCAGTATCCAATCTGCCCTCTTCAGTTGCCCACTTCCTCTTCCCTGCTCACACCCCCTTTCCCCCAACCATTTTTCATTTCAGGGTTTCTATGTGCAGGTCATTCGGTGGTTTCATTTGTGCAGTTTTTTCTCCCATCTAAGAAGTTGAAATTGCTTTCCTACAAGTTAGTTACTGTCAGAAAGAGCTTAAAGTTTCAGTATGAGGATGTTTTGGTCCCAGCCATGACTAGAATGTGTTTCTCCAGAACTACTCCAAAAAGAAATTTGGCCCTCAGACTGAAAGAAGTTCAACATTCATGAGCTAAGGAATCTTGTCAAAGGTGATCCATACTTTGCAGGGGAGAATTGTCATATCATGGCAGCATCTTGATGCTATAGGAAATGACAATGAGAAAGATTTCTGAATGCTATGTAAAAGAGGATAATCATATTTCCCGAATTGATCTCTTAGCACCAAGAGTATTAGGTTTTCAGGCCTGAAAACAGTTGAATAATTTTTATAAAATGTGCCAGAGTTAGTGCAAGCCACGCTGGGAACAATAAGGGGAGATAAAATGCCCCACATCTTATGACTGACAGCCTTGTATAAAGTCGATAAATGAATAGGGGGATGTGAAGTTTAGTTTCATGGGTGGGTGATTAGTTTCATAGTGAGTTGCTAAGTTTGTGCAAGAACAGAAAATTGTAGAGGAGGAGCAGTGTTGAGTTTTTTATTTCCTTTTTGTGTTAACCGGTGATATATGGCACTAATAAGCAGAGGCACTGAAAAATTAAAGGTGGGTGGGGGAAGAACCCAAGGAAATGAAACATGTATGGATACACAACAGTCTTTAACTACATGTGTTTAATGATTATCAGGATTTATTGTAGACTGCTTTCAGCTACAGACATGCTCATGGGATGAATGATTTTTGCAAAATAAAAACAGCTGTGGGGAAATTTTCTGAAACTGTAACAGTAACAATAAGAGGAGTAAAATTAAAAGAAGAACCTGGAAAGATTATTCAGGTTGACAGTCCATATGCAACTATCTTTTATGCTGGGTATTGCTCAATTAAAATGCAATTACAAGCCCAGTGTTTGCTCCATAATTTCTGAGTGTTCACAAAAGCTCACAGCATAGTTTATTCTTTTAAACTAGATCTGTGCGCTTGTAGGAATGTAACATCTAGACATGTTGAAATTCCAGGATTTTAAATAGCTTTTTGTTCCTGAGAAGACTTTAGATTTAGAAATTCACTTATGCCCCAGACTCACACATATACATTATAAGTGAAAGCACTTGCCTTGACTTCTTTGCTACAGGATATCAGCAATAAAACATTCTGAATTCTCATATATTGTGTTTTTTTACAACATAGACTCCCTTGTGCCAACACTTTATTTCAAAGAGCTACTGCCCAATGATATATAGACAGATAATATAAATAACATAAAAAGAGCCATACTGGATAAGATCTGTTCTTACAGCTGCCATGGATAACTCACAAGTAGGACATAAGTCTAATAGCACTTTCCCACCCAAGTTCTTCAGAAATTGGTATATATAGGCATAACTGGTGTACAGAGGCATTTGACACCAGAGGTAGCATTTATCCTGTAGCTATCATAGCCTTCTCCTCCAGGAATTTTAAAGTCATCCAAATTGGTGACCAGCATAACATTTGTGGCAGTGAATTCCATAGTTTAATCATGCCCTGTGTGAAGAAGTACTCTCTTTTATCCATCCTGTATTTCCCAACAATCAGCTTCATGGGATGATTCCAGATTCAAGTATTTTGAGAGAGCAAAATATCTCCCTGCCTATTTTCTTCAAACTATATATAATTTTGTGTGCTTCAATCAAACACTGGTAAAGACTAAAGCTCACCTATATACATGTAAAGAACAGCCCAGGGAAGAAATCTCACACTTGCAATACCAATGAGAAGAACTGGCACCTGGCATTTACCAGTTAGGCAATCAGCAAAGGTGTACCCCAAAAAGGGTCCTCTAAAGCCAGTGAAAGTGCTTAAGCTGATTCACATGGGTCAAAGTTCCAGAACATTAAAGAGCATAAAGGTCAAAGCTATATTTCGTGTTTGACTATCAACAGAAAACCAATATAATTAAAATAAGTTGGACATCATGTGAACATGTTGAAAATCAGCCATCATCCACTAATGTTTTTTACCAGTTAGAGTGCTGAACCATCTTTTAAAACATCCCCACAAGCTCCCTAGGTAATTGGTTTCACTGTCATACTACTCTAACAGTTATTCCATGTCTTGCACTCTGGAAAGATTGAGAAGGAATCCTGTCCTTCCTCTTTGTGACAGCCTTTCAAGTACGTGCAGCGTGCTCTCATACATCCCCTCAGTCTTCTTTGCTCCTGTCTAAACTTGCCCAGTTCTTCCAATCTCTCCTTACAGGGCTTGGTTTCCAGTCCTGTATCATCCTTGTTGCCCACCTTTGAGCTATACCTAGCTTGTCTGCATCTTCCTTAAACTGTGGTGCCCCGAAGAGGACAATGTACTCCAGATGAGGCCTAGCCAGTGCCAAGTGAAGGGGAACTTGTACTTGGAAGTGATACTTCTATTAATGCAGCCTACAATAGCATTGGCTCTTTTTGCAGCCATGTGATCTACAACAATTCCAAAATCTTTCTCACTTGCCGTATTGTTGAGCCAAGCATTCCCCATCTTGTAACAATGCCCTTTGCTTCTTTTTCCTTGGTGTAGAACTTGGCATTTGTCCCTATTGAATTTCCTTCTGTTTTCATCCCGGTGTTCAAACCCATCACAATCAACATTAGTCCAACGCTGATCTGACTAACTGTACCTCAATCTTGTCTGGATAAAATTTCAGCGTTTTTTCCCTACTCAGTCCAGAAGAGACTCCAAACACTGATACAGGGTATTCACCACCTGCCTAGGATTAGACAATGGAAATGAAACATTAAGCTATGTTTTATCAGGATACAGATGACATTTCATCCCAAACAACTTGTTAATCAAAATGCAGTTATGGAGTTCAGGAGCAGAGGCAAGAGGTGAAGCCAGGCCAAAATGGAAAAGAACATAGTGTATACTATGTGATGTATAATAAGAAATACTACCTCTTTCCACTGAACGGCACAAGAAGTATAAACATACCAAGAACATTTGTTTAATGCTGTGAAAGTACATTGCAACAGCACAGCTCACAATATGCAGGCTTCCTTCCTGCATGGGTACCAGGAGCAAGTATCCATGGAAGTAAGGGAGCTTGAGACAGGCTCAGGAGAGATTGCCCCAAATTTTTCTGGTACAAGCGACCTGGTGTGGTTTTCACCAACCAAAGTAGAAGAACATAGTTACAGGAACCAGGGGAACTTTGCCACTGAGATTGTGGGTTTTCAAAGAACAAGGCAGGCAGCTTAGCACAGTGCTGTGCCAACTAGACTATATTTTCTTTTATTTTTTCTTTGCCACTGCTTTGCTGATTGGAACTGCTTAATGCTTGTGCAGTGAAACTGGGTTATTTCTAAGCCACTTAGAATCAGACAAAATTTTTCCCCATACTGCAATTTTCTTAAATCCTTAATAAATCCTGTACCTTGCACCAAAGCCCAGACCTTTTGCTTTGGGGCAAAAGAGGAGAAAGGAGTTTTATAAAAGGCATGGCACAGTTTGGGATTGTGCTACATGGTGGCAGCATCCAAATTATACACAGTCTGTCAAGTGCAACCTACAACCTAAATGTGCTTTGCTAAGGAAGGAAAAAGGGATCCCTAAAGGCCCATGAGCACTTCGAAATTGCAAAGACTGGGTTTGCTTCACTCACAGTGGTGGCATCTAGTACCAGTGGGACCAAACCCCCACCATCAGACAATTTCAGGCACTACAATCCCAACCTTATTTATTAATTGATTATATCCCACAGTTTTTAATTTTTGAAAAAACTTTTCCTTGCATGAAACCCAAGGTCACTCACATAATCCTCTTCCTCACCATTTTATCCTCACAACAATGTTGTGAAATAGGTTAGGCTAAGAGTCCCAGCAGTGTTTGTAGATGCTACAAGACCCTGTGCTATGTAGTATTAGATTCCAGGTATGCCTTGGAATTGTCATGGCTCAGTGCTTGCACTGGAACAGAAGTTCTGCTTGCTGCAGAAGAATGCTTCTTCACGGCAGTGACACAGGAAACTTTTTGGCTCAAGGGATGAATTCCACTTTGGAGAAGGTCTTGGGGGCTGCATTCCACTGGGCAGAAATAAATGTAAAAGAAGACCAAGATGTAAAGGGGACAGTCAAAATTTCCCCAAGCACGAGCATATTTTAATTTGAATCTCATACCCTTGGAGAGGAAATTTTAACCTCTCAGAATGGGGTGGAGGGGAGTGCAGAAAGCTTTAGGGAAAGCATATGGGAAGGCCACTGGTGGACATTTACATGACTGTGTGGGGGCCCAGGTGGACAAGGTTTGGCTGCTGGAGCTGAACCTATGGACCATTGCTTCAAGGTTACGTCCCTTCTCCTCTTCTCTTTCCCTCCATCTCCTTCCCCACCACTCCAAATGATATCAAAAAATTCAACCGAATAGAAATTGGTGGAAGACAGCAATGGCACAATTGAGTGGTGCTGTGAATCAGAATTTATTTTTGAATACTTTTCACAAAGCAGTGATTTTGTGGTGTTTATTAAAATGTTTATAACCGTACCCTTCTGTGCAAAGTAACAACTGCCAAAGGCAACTCACAACCATTTTAAAATGCACACATCCAAGCCAATTACCTCATATCTGCTTAGGTAAGACAGGAGAACCTTCCTAGTATATCTTAATTTTGTGTCAATCACTGTCAACATATGACTATGAAACAGGATCCAGGCATTATACGAAAGCCTTTGGGAAGCAGATAGAGATATTCTCTGGTGACACTGTGCATTATTATTATTTTTTTGGCAATAGCAAATCTTTTAAAGGCAATCACTAGTTGCGTCTCATGGATTTTCAGCATCCTGCCTTTTCTAACTATTCTGATCCTTTCTTTGTCTCAGTTTCCATTAATATAACATTTATATAATCCCACTGAGGCCCTTGCAAGTAGAATTAGAGCAGCACTTAATTACTGGAATTAGAAATGACAGATACCACAATTTTTATCGAGTTGGTCTCATCTAAGCAGTTAAGTGGATGAACTTGAATAATTTGCAAGTGTGATGTTTAACATTGTTCATATTTTTGAGATGTTGGATTAAAAAAAAAAAGCTCATCTATTTATTTATATATTTTGTATACCGTCCCCATAGCCCATGGGCTCTCTGGGCAACTTCCAATTATTAAATCATAAATACCATGCATAAAATAGTCATAAAATAGTATAAACAATATATTCATAAAATACTATCAAACTAACTATATAACAACTAACAACCATGGGGCAACAATTAGGCACAGCAGGAATTAAAACTATATTTAAAATTGCCTCAGTAATAAGAAACCTAGACTAATTATTAAAATGTTTAGAGAATAAAAGGTTTTCACCTGACACTGAAATGATATCAAGAATGATGCCACGCTCACCTCTCCATGGTCCAGAGATGGGATGTCACTACTTTAAAAGCCCTTCTCCTGGTTGCCACCCAATTCCTTCTTTGTGCGGGTTCTTTCCCTGAGAAGGACCGCAACAGATGATCTTAATCTTTGGATAGGAACTTATGGGACCAGGTGTTCCTTCAGATAGCCTGACACCAAGACATTCAGGTATTTAAATGTTTTAACAAGTACTTTGAATTGGGCCTGAACTACAACTAGCAGCCACTGTAGCTGGCAAAGGACTGGCATGATGTGAACCCATGGGCCAGTTCCCATCAGTAGCCATGCTGCCCTATTCTGTATGAGTTGGAGTTTCTGGACCATTTTTAAAGGCAGCTCCACATCCGGCATGTTACAATAGTCCAACAGAGTGTGGATAACTGTGGCCTGCTCTGTCCAGATAGGGATGCAGTCGGTAAAACAGCCTAAGCTGATAAAAGTGCTTCTAGCCACCAAAGCTGCTTGTGACTCCAGCAATAGTTCTAGGTCTAGAAGCACTCCCACAACTATGAACCATGTCCTTTATGGGGAGTGAAACCCCATCCAGGACAGGTTAAAAGTCTGGATTGAGTCTCGTTTTATTGGCCCTCATCCAGTCCATTATCAAGTTCAGGCACTGATTTACAACAGTCACTGCATCACATGAACTTGATGAAAAAAAAAAGTAGAGCTGAGTTGCATCGTCATACTGATGACGTCTCAGCCCATACCTCCAGGTAATATCTCGCAGTGGTTTTATGTAGATCTTAAAAAGCATGGGGGATAAAGTGCAGCACTGTAGTACCGCATGGTGTAATTGCCACGACACAGAGCAATAATCCCCCAGCACCACAATGCAGTGCTTCCAACTCCTAAACTTGCCATCCTATCCAGAAAGATGCCATGGTCCACAGTGTCAAAAGCTGCTCAAAGGTCCAGGAGAATCAACAGGTCACACTCCCACTGTCTCTCTCTCAACAGAGGTCATCCCACAGGGTGACCAAGGCTCTTTCTGTTCCAACACCAGGCTGGAAACCTGATTGAAATAGATCCAGGTAGTTCATTTCATTCAAGAGTGCTTGCAGCTGTCTGGTCACCATGCACTCAAACAACTTGCCAAGTAAGGGATAATTCTTCATATCCCTGGGTCCAAGTTTGCATCGCAGCCTCCTTTAAAGAGGCTGGTACCACTCCGTCTAATGAAGCATTCATAGTCTCCTGGACCCAGGTGCAAATCCCCTCCTTAGTTTTCCCTATCAACCATGATGAGCAATAGTCAAGCATAAAAGCGGTAGATCAAACCTAACCTAGCAACCATATCCTCAATAACATGAACTCATCCAACAAAACAGGACCAGACAGTGCTTTGGATCCTCTATTAATAGAACTGTATTTACAGATTCTTTCCACAAAACAAACTATTCCTCACCTACCCAACCAATGTAGCTAGACAGATCAAGATGAATACTTGGATATTGACAGAGTCTTTTCCTTTGCTTCTCTTTTTCTCTTCCAGAAACCTCTTCCAGTAATTTACTTATGGATTAATATTGCCAACTGATGCATTCAAATGAAGCAGCAGCAAATGTAAACTTGTATTTGATACAATCTTCTTTCTTCAAGGCTGCAAATCTTATGCGTACTTAGATAGGAAAAACTGCTGATTTGCAGGACTTTTTTCTCTCTAAACATGCATATGATAGTGCTTTCAGTTAGTTAACCCAAAAAGAAAAAAAAAATATCTAAACAGTATAGCTAAGTGGTTTTTTTTTTAAGTTAATCTAGGAAAACTGAGGGAATGGCTCCTATCCCCTATTGTCTTCCCCCCACCCCCATTCCAAGCTGTCCTGGAGGGTAAAGGGGTTCCTGAACAATGTAGGATGGGATGCAGAGAATTGCAAAGGTAGGCATGGATCCTAAGAGAAACTGGCTGAGAATGTCAAATTTGAATTGAATTTGAATGTCCCAGTTTGAAACATCTGAAATGGCTCTCACTCTCATTCACTCTTTTCCTGGCAGTTAAAAGGGTTTAACCTAAATAACTGAACCCCCTTTTAGCCTGCCTGCCACTAGATTACGTTGTTCAAGAACTTCTCCAAAGTGTGATTTGGCCATCAGACTGTAAGAGATTCAGTAACTCAGCATTAGCAAGCTTACAGGAGTGTTTCCTGCTTGCTCGGCACCTCATGACACCTTACTCAACGGGAGCACCTTAGCTTCAAGAGAGGCTTTGTGGAGCTGGCACATAGACAAATGGAATGTGAAGTATTAGTAGTTGTTCTTGTTTCATTGCTATTCCACCCATAGCCACAGCTGTCTGGGTGGTTTACAACAAGACATTAGGGATTAAAAATAATTGAAAATAACACAGAGGAACATTCAAAGATCACAGAGACAATAAAAGACAATTATACAATACATGACCAAGATTAAAAGAAAGGCATCAGGCTAATAGTATCAGGCCCCTGACTGACCTGGGAGGTCTTTAAAGTTTGCTTCCTTCCTTCTTCAACTTAGATTAGGAAGTAAGCTCTCATATACAGCAGCTATTAAATATGTATTAATAATATATATGGATCCATGCTCTTTTGCTACTGCCAACTGTTCTTCACAATGATTGGAAGTCTGATGTGAGACTTCCATTTAACAGTGTCAAAGTCAAGAGTCTGCTGTGTTGGATAAAATTTAAAGAAATGCACATTGCATTTTATCCTGATTGTCTTTCAAATGTCTTTTTTTTTTTTTTTCATTTTGCTTATCCTTGTGTACATTTCTTGTTTCCAAGAAAATGATACTCATCAGAAGAATGATGCTGAATGTTGGGGAAACAAGTATGTGTCCAACAAACAACCATGCTACTCTCTGTATAACTTTCAGCATTCACATAGATCTAGTAAAGCACATGAATTTGAGTATTTGTTTGGTTTTGACCTTTCAGCTTTGAAAGTTTGAATGTTCACCTTTCTCTTTAAATAATCCCTTGGGCAGTACATGGTGTTAATTCAGTGGACTAATATAAATTTGAATTTGTACTCCTGCAACCCAATGGGTCAGAGGGTAAAGTCTGAACAGTGTAAAAATCACAGACTCAAGAGTTCAACTGAAACAAATCAATTAGTTTATTGAAATTCAGTGCCTTAAAATAACATTACCCTCATATTGAAAATGTTATCATTAACTCAAAAAGCACACAGTAACATCAATACGTAGAATATATTATGAAGGCCTTCCATGTGCTATTGACAAACAATGACAAACAAACAAGATAATATTTTTAAAATGACCTAAGAGTATTACTGAAATGCAATGAACAAAGTCATAAAAGCATTCTGAAGAATAATCCTAGGCCTACTTTCCTTCCACCCCAGATGTTGACTGTCCTTAGATTGGTCCACTGAATTCATATCTACCTACCCAGTGCTGGGGGCTCACAAGAATTCCTGCTCCATCAGAGCCAGCCAGTGCTGGAGGTGAAATCATTGTCTTCATTCAAGCCATAACAGGAAGAGAGGAAATGGAAAGTATCCAAGGATACACCAGAGAATATGAATGAAGCAGTAGCAGTTGTGTCCATGCCATCTATTTTTTTTTAAGATTAATTGGAGACAGTAACAGATTCTTCACTTGCATAAGCATATACAAAGCCTCTCTAGCAGTAAGTAGAAGTAAGTGTAACTAGGATCCTGTATTCCTGAGTATTTTACACAGGTCAGTTGGCTATCAACACATACACACATTCCAATAATTTTCATGATTCTACATTTTGAGCTTATTCTGATGTCTAGTCACCTGTTACCAACTGAAGTGAATTATCAAGACCTCTCCATCAACCCAATGCCAATGCCTAACTTCAGCTGACATTTAAGAGTCAGTAAAATTCTAAGCAGTTTATGCAGATGTCTGGTTTTTCTGGGCTTTCATTGCAATCTATCATGGCTGCTCTAGAATGTGCAGAATTACTGGCTCCTTAGGACTTGTATAGACAGACCAACAAAAGAATCTAGTCAAGACCAGGTTTCCAAATCAAGTCTGCAATCAGTAATGATTATTGATGAAAAATATGAAGTAGCATAAGCAGAAAGAAAAGAATAGGAGCGCTAAAGGAAAAGAAAATAGCTTACTTGTCTAACTAAATCATTAATGGCCAACTTTTGGTTCCCCAGTAGTTTCAGCCTAAATCTCACATGGTGCATCTGGGTGATCATACAACCCCCTGATATGAGGTTTTCAAGGAAGATCATGTGGAAATACTCCTATTGCAATACTGATACACAATTTCTGTGTGTACGTTTTTGTGTGTAATAGTAGGGAAATTAGACTTTAGAATGTTTTTGCTATTACCTCTAGTTGCTTATTAGAAGAGAAGAAGGAGAAAAGATGATATCTACTATTAAAGAAGTTGTCTGTTGTTTTGAAATCCATTTACAATATAAGTATTTTAGAGAGCTAAGGTGAGCAACCCTTGTTCCTCTTAAGTTTCTTTCACAATTGCAATCATCCAAAGCAATAGATATACCAAAATCTAAAATTAGGAACACCATGGATGTTCAAATTGACTATTCAATTTCATTATTCTGCTAGTGTTCTGTTAAATAGGTTTCATTTTATGTTTCACCACACCCAGGACATAGTTGGTAAGGACTGTTATCACAGCCATCACTTATTATGACAACTGACAAGAATACACAGAAAATGAAGAGAAGCATTCACTTGGATAGAGCAAAGAGAGATTGTCATGAAACAGTTCAAAGCACTTTGGTGAATTTCCTGGAGTCAAGGGAAGTAATTTGCATTTACAGCACGTCACCCTAAAGCCCTGCCATAGCACTGTTTTGGCTGTTAAAATAACTATTTCCAGAGCCAATTTGTGAATCGAGGCAATTCACAAAGCGGCAGAGCTTCATACCATAAAAATAGATGCCAGAGATAATTGGGCAAGGTGGTGTCATGTCACTTGTGTGCAGTTCATTAATTAACTGCTTGAAACTGCTATAAAATAATAGCCATGTCATCAAGAAGAAAGTACAGAAGTGGAAACTAAAACTGCTGTAAGGAAGAAAACAGAAGCAGCTGTTATTAAAATACCCTCAAGTTACCATTCATTTTTAATGGCTACCCTCTGGCCTTCCCACTGCCAAAACTGAACCTAGACATGTACCCAGCAGGCCTTTTGCTTTTACTATTTCTGGCAAGGCTAGACTGCTTAGTGCTGAAATCAATTTAGTTTTCTCATTTTTAATATGTAATGGACCATATCTCCAACTAGCCCAAGTTTACATTTATATTCACTTTCAGCCAAACATGGAAGGAAGGTGAATACTTCAGCATGTTTTTCCCTAAAGTGAGCAGCTCAGAATTTCAGGCATCCTTGGGTTTAACCCATGTACCTAATGAACTAATAATACACTTGTTGATCTGGGAATATGCCCAAGTGATCAGTAGGACTTACTTCCAAATAAAGATGCATTTCAGGTATAGCTGCAAATGCTCTTATGCCTCTCTGATATGAAATCATGTTTTGCTTTACATTTTAAGTCAGTGGGCCTGGTAAGGTGTGTTGAAAGTGCAGGGGAGATAACATTTTTAATTTTCAGACCTTCTAAAATACTTTGGCCCTTCACTTGTAAGATGATACTATATCAATGTAAAGTCAATTACTCTGAGATCCAGTATTCAGAAGCATATAACATTTATTTTCTTCATATGGTCATGTGCACAAGGACTTGGGCAAAAATAAAGTCTGCATGTTTGTGGAATGGCTAGTGCAGATGGTCCCTAGGCAATCTGGTTGCATAGATCAACCAGACTATAGATTGATAGGTCAAAAGTCTATATATCTTGCACCCCACATATACTGTCCTTTCACAATATTCATCCCTAAACTGTCACTGGATTTATGAAAAACTAGTGCAGACTTCCCCAACCTGGTACCTTCTAAGGGTTCTGGACTACTACTTCCACCACTCTTGAGCATTGGCAATGCTGGCTGGGACTGAAGGAAGCTGAGTTGCAAAATTTCTAGGGGATACCCAGACCGTGGAAGGCTGGAGTGAAACTCTGTACCATATTCTTTGCTGTCTGATCTCTCTGTGCTGCTGTACCGAAACATGCAAAGAATAGTTTGGGAACAACTTTAAGAAATAGCATCTCCAGGTAAAATAAAATAGAATAAAATAACATAAAGCCAGTGTGGTGTAGTGGTTAAGAGCATGGGACTGGGACTCAGACGATCTGGGTTCTAGTCCCCGCTCAGCCATGGAGCCAACTGGGTGACTTTGGGTCAGTCACAGACTCTCAGCCCAACCTACCTCACAGGTTGTTGTTGTGGGGATAAGATGGAGGAGGAGAATGATGTAAGCTGCCTTGAGCCCTTTGTAGGAAAAAGGCAGGGTATAAATCAATCAATCAATCAATCAATCAATAAAATAGAATAGAATAGAATAGAATAAAATAAAATAAAATAAAATAAAATAAAATAAAATAAAATAAAACTAAATCATAATGAGGGATATAATATGTGTGTGTTTATTTCCAATTCATGGCTAATACTTTTGTGAGAATAATTTGAACAAACACCATGATAATCATACACTAAAAGAATTAATTGAAACTGTACCACTTTCCTTTTGCCTTTAAGCTGAATATTTAGTTAAAGAGAGCACTGCTGAAAGAAGCCACTCATCACACTTATCTCTGAGTATTTATGAAAAGTGTCCAAACTTAATGGAATCCAGAACGATATCCAAGACTCTTCATGAAGTTAAACAGATGTAATATTTTTCAGTGCCTATTTCAGTGTCCATGTTGCTCATATTTGATCAGTTAATGGTGTTTTCCACTTTGCCACTTCCAAAGGTTAAATGAGTAAAGTTAACAGCACAAAATTATATGTGTTTATGTAGCAGTAAATTCCACTATCCCATGGTGGGGGTTTTTCCCAGATAAATGTGTGCGGGGATATTTTTTCATGGACTACCTCAATGATACACCAAATGCAAAGTAAAGTGAATGAAAGCCATTTTGTGGTGTTTCAAGGGGGAACCATCATCATAATGGCAGCCAGTCAGAAAATATTTTGATCAACTGGTAATATACTAATCTAGAACTGCTATTGATAAGGTTTCTATCTTTGTATTTCCACACAACCTCATGGGGTGACATCAGATAAAAGAATGAAGGCCATGGCTCAACTAGCCAATGCACTTCGGACTTGGAGGCTCATGTACATCCAGTGCATAGCATATTGCTGCTGCGACTCAGCACCTGCATTTCATCTTGATGCCCATGTGCAGGCATTTAGATACAATCCCATGGAAATGGAGGGAAGGAGGCTGGGACAGTGACAGAAGTCAGTTGAAGAGACATGCCACACCTCCCCCCCCCCCTACCTCTGGCATGACCTTTTCCAAGATGTGTGCTCATGCAGAAGCAGCTGGCACGGTTCATCCCACACTGATTGCAAGGGAGGCGGGTAAGGACTTTGGCTCTGGTACTCAAAAGAACCCCAGGCCCACCCAGATGAAGTTTGCACCCTACCCAGAGAAGGGCCTTTTCTGCAGTGGCATCTAGGCTCTGGAACTGGCTACCCAGAGATGTGCTCCTGGCACCAACACTATTTCATTATTCATTTCAGTACCAGTCCAAACCCTTTTAATTGTACCTGTATTTATGGGTTTTAATATTGGTTTTATTAGATAGCTATATTCTATTTTTGTTTGCTGCCACTGTACTGTTCTATATTGCTGTCCTGTGACTTTTGTATAGGACAGGATAGAAATGTCCCAAATTAATAAATGAATCTGTATCTACTGGTTATGTCTTTCTAATTTTTAGTCTAGAATTAGGTGAAGGAAACGCAATCCAGATCAGAACCCTACTCTAGGCAGTAGTAGGAATGTTAAGATCCTGTTCAAGGAACCCTATCCCTACTCTATAGTAAGTATGGGCTGACATGGATTTAATCTGCTAGCCTGCTTTGCTCCTCAGAGACAGAGACACGGATCTGGTTAATATAGTTTCCAATAAAAATGTTAAACTTGAATATATATTTATTTCACTTAAAACATAAACATTATTGCTTCTGAATGTAATTCCCAATCCATATCTATCTGTTTGTGCATAATACAGTGTTTGTAGGCATTTCATATATATAAATATTTGCTACATCTGCCAAAAAGGTCTATAAAGCTGAGCTTCTTCAGAGTCTGAATGTTCTGGCTATCACCATATACAGTGGTTTTCCTACATTCTCATCAAAATGTGGCATACAAACAGACCTGTGAATAACTGAATGGTTTGAAAAGCATTGCTGCAAAAATAAGAGGTTAAGTAATAGCATTTATAATGACCCAAAAAGCACTTGGAGTCTGATTACATATTTTATTCTCTTACCTTCTGAAATAAGCGCAAAATGAACTTCGGCATAGATTTCATGTCGCAGGGCTGTCTATTAAGTATTCTAGAATCCTTGGTGACTTATCACTGTTATCTTCAGACAGAATTCTAACAAAACCCTTAGCGTTGCTACAGATGAATTCAGCTTATGGAGCGACTAATTGTGGCCTTTCCAAAAAGCTCAAAAGGCCAACAGCTATTCCCCAAAGCTGCCCAATATTAATCAGAGAATCAATAGGTGAATTCATTGCTCTTAATTTGAAAACCAAACCTCCATCTTCCTACTGGTGATAAGGTATTTTAGAATACAGCCAGATTTTGAGGGATTTCTTAGGCCTATCTCCTTTGCATCATAAAGGTCTTAAAAAGAAACGTGAGGAAGACATGGCAATTAAAGAAGCTCAAATGTAAATGAAAATAATTATTTATGTCTAAATAAATAGATGGTACATATCTCATAAAAAGATTGTATCTCCTTTCTGCTTACATCTGAAGCTGTTCATCCTTCAATCTGCAGTGCTTCAAAATAGTGCATAGCTAGTATTACAATTAATATTAACTGTGGAGGCAGGAGCTGCATTAACTGGAACTACAATGAAAACAGCAAGGACATTCCTGATACCTAAAATGCCAACCCTTGTTTATCACACATAGTATTAATTAATTTGAGTAGTATTAATTACTGAAATTATACTCTGCCTTCCTCCAAAGAATGCAAGATGGCTTATAAAAAATCAACACAGGTAAAGATGAAATCTGAAATGAAAACAAAATACAAACTTCAAGAAAACCAAAAAACCCAACAGTTATTAAAAGAATCAAAGGTTTGGGAGCCATAAGTGTCCATCGTCCTGTTGTCATCTTTCTTAACCATGGCCTTAACCATGGTTTTCTCTTAAACAAGATTTGAGTGAAACCAGGATTCGGGGCAGCTTCCTGAAGAGGGGCTCTTTTGCATTAAAAGGAGTTTGCCCTGCTGCTGCTTTATCCACCATTACTAAAAAGGGCATGTTCTTTGCTCCTTATCACCCAGGCAAGAAGATGCTTCAAACTTTTGCTGCCAATAGAGAGCCATTCTGTCTTTAAAGGCTCCCCTCTTGTAACTGCCACCACATAGGCTAGATACTGTGTGCTTCCTAGTAAATTGTTCATTGTGAGAGTCTGATATTGGTGTTATTTTTGATATTGATGTTATTGTAACATTTTCTTACGTTGTAGCTTGTTTTTGGATGATGATATGTCATTGTTTTGGTTTCGTGTTGTGAACTGTTTTGAGTGCAATACATATTGCAAAGTGGTAGACAAATAAATGTCTGTGGACTGTATCTGGTGTTAGCCTGCTTAGAGAAAACCTATTGCAATGAATGGTACTTTTTAAACTAATATTGGATATGACTCGATGATTCTGTAGCACATCCTGCTGAGAAACTTATTTCAGACATGATATGGTGTGAATTAATTTTCCGGAAACAATTGGACAATCTTTCAGAGATACTCATCCACTTAAATCTTTCATTTGGTCAGCACTGCTATTTTTAGATACAGTTAAACCTGGAAGAAATAAGCAAGAGCCATAACTGTGGTTTGTCAGTTCCAACATCACATTAATTCATAGCACAACACTATTTCTAATTTGCCAGTTGATTGCAAACTGAGGCTTGATGTTATGCCTAACTTGATAATTTGGTGAGCCTGGTGAAATCCATTTCTTTCCAACCCCATTGCTCTCAAAATTTGTCCCCAAAAGTTGAGTGTTGTCCAGAGCAGAATTTCAAGAACCACAGGGAGTACAGTGGGGAAGAGAGATGGAAGCTGCCCCACCATGCGAGTGAACTCCCCCTCACTTGAGAGTGGTTTCTGCCCCATGTTCTCTGGCAGATATATCACAAATACTTTCCTTTGGGGAATGATGTGGGAGTGAGCCATCAACTTGTTTGTTCTGAGGTGCAAGTCTTCTGCTGTTCTTAAGAACTTGCTATAAAATTCGTAAACCTAGACAACATTTCTCTAAACAGCTTGATACATTTTATCTCCACATTTGGAACCACATGGATTCATTGAAATGTAGACTATTTGACATTTACCATGCTCTGCATCACTGAAATTATGATACAACATCAGCACACAACACATACTTGACTTGAATGTGATTGGCAAACACCATGTCCCAACTGTGTTAGAAGGAAATAGAAGGAAAAGAGCTATCATGAACAAAACAACCACTCTGGCATTTCTTTCAGAAGTTGTAGCAGTGGAAATCTATCAGGAGAGGAACAAAATTAAATAGCCCAAGGTGTCACTGTGCAACATGACAACAGTGGTGAAGTCCTGGGTTATGAAAGCACAGTTAGAATGGCTGCAAGTCTTCCTGCTGGGGTGGGATTTTCTTCTTTTCCTTTGCCAAAAGTTTCTGCAATAAAATATTTCACTCATACTATTTATTTTTTTGTCTACAGACTGCAAAAACCAAAGGCACAAACAAACGTCCATGTCAAATGAGATCAGAAGATATTTACATACATGCCTAAATTCTAAGAGATGCAAAATCATGTCACTGTAAATGGTTAGAGACGATTTAATGAAACTTCCTACATTTCAGTCAACTATGCAATGTGTAGAGAGAAGACCCAGCCACCCCAGGTTACACTCCCTAGTTAACTAGTTTAAATTTGGAGTGGGAAGCGAATGAGCAGGAATTAGCAGAGGCCTCTGAGCTGTCAGAGTCACCTTGCTAGATGATTCAGACAAAGGTCAAGAGCCAAATTGTCTTGGAGAAGTAGGGAGACACTACAGAACAGGGAGGAGCACAGATCAAGAGGGAGTCCTTGGGCCCTATGAAGAGGTGTCGGGCCAAGAGAGCAGACCAGTTAAGCATGGTCTGATATTCCCACTGTCTAGCTCTCAAGGGCTTTCATGGATAGGACATTTTGGAAGACTTTCATTAATGGGGTCACCATAAGTCAGAGATAGCTTAATGACACATAACAACAATATATTATATTTATATTCTGCCTTTTCCTTCTCTATTGTAACTTCAAAAAATGTTGCGAGGTAGGTTAAGCTGAGAGTTAATGGCTGGCCAAGAGCCACCCAACTGGGGACTAGAACCCAGATCTCTCATGTCCCAGTCCAACACTCTAGCCACCATGCCATCCTGGTTCTCATAGAGTCAAGACAGGAGGACAGCTACTGTGCAAGCTGATAGGTGCCTGGAGGAGCTGGCTCCCTCTTCTTATGCTTTAACATCCTACATATTATAAATTATTTGTTGTATTACCCTGGCATCCCTTAGAAAGTGAATTTTAAAATCTTTTAAAACCCTGCACAGACCGTGGGACATTTGGAGCTTCTTTTCTCCCTCCAACAACTCCTGCTTCCGAGGTTCACAGGCAGCATATGCTGGAATTATATGTTCAAAGGGGTATGTGCTGCAAGGGTATGACTTAAATAAACCATGATGGGCCATGGTGATTGTGCAAACCCACTCTCTGTACTTGCCACCATAATACTCGATTATGGCTTGACCACTCTTATAACAAGAACGGAAACAGGCTTTTCCTCTATAATAGCGAAACGGTTGGCAGGTACTGCATGATCCTCTCCATGCTGGAAATGGCTGGACATATTGAATTGCACTGGTACAGACTGGCGAGCATTTAGTTTTAGTTCACTTTTTATAGGAACTTAGTTAAATCAGCAAGGACCTTGATATTCAGGAGAGAAAGAACTTGAGATTTAAAAACAAAAATAAGGGGAAATGAAATTGACCAATTTGCTTATCCTTAGCGAAGCAGTGGGCCCTCCCCCAAAGCAGGACTGGAACAGAGTCTGGCTTTCATAAAAGACAATGGGAAGATGTTCCAGCTGTGATCAGTCTCTACAATTTTTCATGGTGATTCCTCCTCATTAGTCTTGGTGGTCTTGCAAGACATCAGAAAACATATTCTTCTTACCCTTACATTTCCCCCAGGGTTGTGGGACAGATAATTTTCTTTCCCCAACTGTTAACACAGTATTGCCATACACTCTTAAATGACTCCCCATTAAAATCTGAGTATTAATAGTATTATGCAAATATAGGTCTAGGATTTGCCTACCAGTGTATTTTCCCAATTAGATTCTTTTGTGCGTTTAAAGAAGAAATATTATGGAAGTGGAGGCATATACTCTTGCCTTATAATATACCAAGTCAGACCGTAGGCCTTTATTGACTGTAATGCCTGGAAGCAGCTTCTAGGTTTTCAGAGAGGGGTACTTTCCCAAGCTCTGTCTAGAGATGCCATGGATTGGACTTGAAGCCACCAAATTAAAACAATGGCAAACAAGGATAAAGTAACAGTTTTGATAATCATGTTCAGTACATGAACATACTTAGTTTCTTTCCAGTTACTGCTTCACTTATTTATCTCTTAGCATTAACATTCTGCATGGTCTAACATTTTTTTTGCATGTAATATCTGAGCAGACCTTTACACACTGTTAGGGCAATATTATTCTCCCCTCATTACTGGACAAGGACTGAGATGAAGAGAGCGAAGCATGATTAAGACTACCCAGGAGGATGGAGATCCAACCTAGGTGTCTACCCAGAAATTTACTACTCATTCCCTTAACTATTACAGGACACCACTAATAACATTAATCGTGACTGGCAAAACTCCCTGCCAGAGCTGTTCTGGCCAGACTGGCAATGATGATTCTTACATTACGCTCATATTCTGCCATTCCTTTCCATGTGGGGAACTCAAGGCAGCTTTCATGGTCCTTCTGCCCTGCTCCCTGCTTGACCGTCACAACATCAACATTGTGAGCTTAGTTAGGCTGATACTCTGTGACAGACCCAAATAACCGAGTGAGCTTCATGGCCAAGCAAGGACTAGAACCTGGATCTCCAGAGTCCCAATACTCTACACTGGATGACTATACCACAGTGGTGATAGCTTTCTCATTCCATCTCTTCCATCTCTGCAAACAATTTTCATCTGTGACCTCTTCTAATCTCTCTCCATCTTGTCCTCTCTCTTTTCTGCTCCTTCAGTCTTACAGCTCTGATCTGAACTAGAGGTCATTTCTCACTTGTGTTGAAGTATGTTGCATTGATTACTGTAGCCCTACTTAAACTTTGCCTGAAAAGAAGGCCAGATTTAATCACATCTTGCTTTACTAGGCTGTTTGACATTAATTAGATGCTCATATGGAGTCCAATTTGGCATAAAGGCAAAATGTACAGTTTTCCAACTGCAAGATTTGGAACCTATGCACAGTGGATGCAAACAGCCTAATTAGCAGCTTCTGCATTTCCACCTCCAAGACAAACGTTATTAGGTGCCCAGCCTTGTGTCTGAGAATCTCATTTGGCAGGCAGTATTATAGGCAATGTAATGATAAATTTTAAAAGATACTATAAACTTCCAAGAATCCGTAAGTACCTGGTATCCAGAGCTCAGCAAAACTGCCAGTTCTGACTACAGGGAATCTCAGTCCACAAGCCTTCATGGCTTTTATTTTCAGGGTTCACTTTAAATTAAAAGAAAGTGTGGTGAGTACCAACTAAAGCTTAACTAGCCAGTTTCAGTTTAAATTGCACATGATAACGACTATGCAAAGGACAAAACTGCTGCAAAGCAATTTCAGATAATTACTCTTTACATTAAAAACAAACCAGAAAGAACACAGCTAATTAGTTCACAAAGAAAAAGGTGAGGTTGGCAGCTCAGTAAGTGTTGCTTAGAAATAACATTCACATATATCGTTACAGGCTCAAATTAGCACTCATTCCAGCTATCTCCCATTATCTTGACTCTTGCACTTTTTAAAAAAGAAAAAACGGGCTCTGCCAAATGTAAAGAAAGATCAAAGGGTTCATACAATGGCCAGCAAATTTTCTTGCTCTTGCTCATTCTTCTCATACAAAGAAGCAACTAGACATACAATAGCACTGCTCTATCTTACTTAGAGAAAGTCCTGTAGAAGATTTTGTAAATGAGAATGAAGGGGGTGGGGGAACCTCCCCCAGTTTTTGAGTGAGGAACAACTTAATCTGCTATTCACTCTTCCCTCCCACTGAGATGTTGGGTCCCTGATCACTGGATTTTGCACTGCTGCATAGCCCAAGGTGAGGAGAGCAGGCTGCATCCTTCCTACTAACACAGCACGGATTTGAGTTTTCCCCTAATCCAACATAAACATCATTCTGCACATGTACTGGATAACCACTGGTGCTGTAAATGTTCATGAGAAGAAACAACCCCATAATACATGTTACTATCCTGACTAGTAAATCAACCATTCTGGAGTGAAGTAATAAAACATATTAGACTGGATCCAGTCTAAGATAATCATAAAGTAGATGTGCCACTCACAACTGATTTAGGTCTCAGCATGATTAAACCCTAAACTTTATATTATCTCTGCTTTCAACTTCACTGTTTTACTATTATTCATTTACTTAAAAAATTTCTAGACTGTCCCATTACAATCTTGGAATGGTTTAACAATACAAAATGTAAAAAAATTAAAATGCAGCATCCAATCTTGGAATTACATCTCTCTGCTAATGAGCTAAATTGGGTTGGATAGGAGTTGCGATAGCCAAATGAATTGTCTTTGGAACTGGAAGGCCATGACATGTTATTTTTATTTTATTTTATTTTATTTTATTTTATTTTATTTTATTATTTTTATATGCCATCCTTTATGACACCGTCTCAGGACAGCTTACAAAAAATTGGGTTGAGGAACTTCTAGATCTAGCAGTGAAAGGAAATAATTGCATTTATAGGAATATCTAGATATTTTGAGCTTTGTTTCTTGTTTGATTTGCATAGTGCTATTAGGGATGTTTAAAAAATTTGTCTCCATTCCTTTCTAATCAACGTTGTACATAGCGTTCACCTTCCAAACACAGACTAGCACCCTATCCCACCCCACAGGGCTGTTGTTGCAAAATTAAAATGGCGATGTAGAGAAACTTGTAAGTCAACTTGTATTCTGTCCCTGAAGGAGAAAGGTGAGGAATAAATGAATAACAACAACAGATGGGTCCATTTGGAAAAGTGTGCGGATTGTCATGTAACAAGAAAAACAACGCTCACAATTTGATACGGGCTTGAGACAGAATGAGCTTTGAGATGGAATTTGGAGAACCTAAATAAGCTCAAGTTTTGCCAGTTTGCCCATCCTCTAATCAGTATATGTGTTACATCCTGTCGTTGCATGCAACTTTGGATCTCATTTTGACCCCTGTATGGGTCAAGAAGAAAACTTCTTTTTTCTTCCTTACTGCAGAGTCATGCATCATGTGTCTGTGGGGTTATTATATATGGTTAGTGGATCATTTGTCATGACTGGGCATGTAGAACGAATGTGTATGGGGCTCTTGGGAATGTGGGGAATAGGGAAAGAAAATACAATTAACTTTAAATTAAAATAAATGCATACATTCTGGGGGGGGGGTAGGTTCTGTTGAACAATTTAAGCATACTTCTGAACCCGTAGGATCAGTTTGTAAAGGGTCTAGGTACAGTCTGATAGAGACCAATTGGATATAGAAGTCAACCAGCAGCAGAAAGCAGCTTGAAAAATAGAGTCTTGGAAAGTCTTGCTGGCAGCTGGTTTATTACAGGACTAGGGAGAGCACCCAGGGACAACAGGAAGTAAACCAAGAAAGTCCAAAGCTGAACTGATAGGAATCAATCAGTGCACAAAAAAGCAAGAGGAAAGAGTTGCAAGCCGCAAAGACACCTTAAAGCTAATAGGGCTTCCATGATGCACTGAAATGAAAGCTAATTTGAATGAAACATTAAAGGTTGAATAATTAGACAGAACCAAGAAAGACAGAGTATCTACCTGACATCTCCTGGAAAGGTCTAGCAAAACTTAAGAAATTTCTCTAGAGCATTTATGGGCCACACAAAGAGAGTTTACACAAAACAGCTTTGTTAGTTGTATGATCTGAATTATAAATACATTAGTGAGAGCAAAGGAGGAATGGAGGGATGGGGAAAAGATACTAGGAAATCTTGAAAATTGTGGTATACAGTTTCTGACAATTACCACCGGGCAACATTTTCTGGCAAAAGAACTGACGTAGTCATTTAAAATACATGTTATCAAGACAGGACTGAAATTCTGTCTAAAATCAGGAAACAGATGTCGAAGCCCCATGCTTGTATTGGTATTTGGAGGCAGAGGGTCTGTGAATACCTGCTATTTCAATTTAATTGCACATACACACACACACAAGCCATTTCAATATTATTCATTGACTGCACTTTTTAGCAAACAATGGCAAAATTAATTTGAATAATTCATATTTTTATAAAGTATTCAGCTTGGTTTTATTCATACATATGTTTATATAAAATGGTTGAACACTTTATAAACGGCACATGAATTATTCAATTGATTTTCCTGTTTGCTATATATAACTGTATACATATAAAAAAGACTAGCCAAGCTGGGTTTAAAAATAGTTGCAAATGCTGCATTGCCCATTCAATGGAAAATTCAGAATTTCATGGAATGTCTCTTCTGGCAGCTTATTATTTGAGATGATAGCGGACTATTAATGGTGTTACCTTTATCATTTAAGATGGTGGCAGACTTTTAATGGCATCCATTTTTGCTTAAGAACTATTTCTATATTCACACTTTTTAAAGTTGTTTAGGATTTACAGACTGCCTGGCTTGAACAATTATGTGAAATCTTCAGCTTTGGTTGGTTAGGACAGCTCTAGTATGGATAAGTTGTGGAGACTTTGTATATTGCTCTGTAATACAGGCCAACACACACACACACACACACACACACGTAGCTCATTAAGTATTGCCAGTGAATCCTGTAGGTCTCAGATATGCAACTGACTATTATGACATTTTTACATAAGCGCCCCAAACAATGGCTGGGTTCACACATCGTAATAAGCAACCCTTCGTGGTTTCCACAGTGCATCCCTGACAGACTAACAAGTAGTTTCTATGAAAACATGATTTCTACCCTCCTCAGTCCTCCTGCTGTTGGCACATATCCTATCAGACACTGCAATGCAATTCCAGGATGGATGGATGGATGAATAGATGGATGCAGCTGCTGCTATTTCCAGTAACAGCTGCATACCAAGAAATCATGATGCTGGGCTGGGGTGACCAGAGAAACCATGGTGAAACTTGGAAACCATAAAAGAGGCTGCTGTTTCTAATCATGGCTTCTTAAACCAAATGTACCATGCTGAAATACCATTACAAGATTCAGTTGACACAACAGACCATCCTATACAAGAAACTGCTGTGGCTTGTCATGTCATGCAAACCCACCCAGTGATTCATAAGTTTTTGATCTTGCATCTGTGTTTTCATAAGGTAAGTGTTCTTACCTGCATTATAACTATACATGATATGGTGTTTCCTAAATCCTAAAAAAAATAGTCCAGAACTAGTCCTGTGAATGGGGGGTTAAAGTTAATATGATAACTGAGACTCTTGAGTCTTCTTCAGCCTATAAATTGTGTGTGTGTGTGTGTGTGTGAGAGAGAGAGAGAGAGACAGGGGGGTGGGGTGGGGGGAGTTAGCTTTAAAAAATCAAATATATGTGGAGAAATAATCAAAAAGTATTTTCAAGAATTATTTATCCATGCTATCTCTGTTGACTGAATTGCACATGTTGATCTATTGTATTTGGTAACACTGAACCTAACTAAAATCAAACACCAAATTATTTAAGCATGACATATCAATATCTATAATACCTGACATATACATGATAGATTGCCTTGAGAAGAAAGACGGCTTAAACTAACTACATCAAAGGACAAACGCCTATTAACAACAATCTCAACAATTATTTGTAATCCTCTTAAGAATGTTTGAAACATTTAGTGGTGTTGAATAGGAAAATAAATAGATCTCCCCTCCCCCCAACAGTGGTGACGTGCTTAACCATTTCTCTGCATCCACCTTCTTTGTTCCAACTTCCTTCCAGCTACTCAGAACAAAGATGCATGGTGGAAAAGGAGCATATGATTTGTATGCAGAAAGAGAGCCTCACCTCTTGGGAGGTACAAAAATGAAACGAAACGAAATGAAATAAATAAATAGCACCCCCTGTTCAATCTCTTTCCAGTTAGGGCTCAGACAGACTCCTGCCTGAAATTCTAGACAGCTCTGTTCAAACAATGTAACCCAGCCTTGATCAGCTCCCAGCAACTTCAGCCATGTTGTCTGAAACACAGTGGTACCTCAGCTCACGAACACCTCAGTTCATGACCAAATAAGGTCGCAAACAGAAATTACAGAAAAAAAATTACCTCAGTTCGCAAAATCCACATTGGGTGACAGCCATAATTGCGGCCATGTTGCCACACAATGACGATTGCAATCGCGCCCATCTTTCCCCACCCTGAACATGATCGTGCCTGTCTTCCCTGCACTAACACGATTGCCATGCGGCCAACTCCCCTTCTCCCCAAGCATGATCGCTATTGTACGATTATTGTTTGTTCTCTCCCTCCAAATAATGACCTCCCCGCACCTAGGTTAGTGTTTTCTACTGTACTGTAATTTGTTACTTTGTTGTTCTTTGTTACTTTGTTTCAAATATTTGTGATTAAAAAGATATTTACAGAATGGATTAATCTTATTTACATTGAACCTTATGGGGAAATTTGACTTGACTCGTGACCAATTCGGGTCACGACCAGAGTCCTGGAATGGATTAAATTTGTGAGTCGAGGTACCACTGTATCTGGAGACAATAAGGTTGGAAAAACTGGCATGAGCAACAATGAACTGAATAGGATCAATATGATCTATCTGATTGTGTTCTTTGTTTCAAGCCCAACAAAAATATTCCAAACATATGTTTGCCTTTCCACAGAAGAAAAAAAAAGTTAAATCTAGGTAAGGAAAGAGTTAAGTTTGCATTGCACACATAAAATGCAGTGATTTGGCTTTTCCGTGACCAAGCTAACTGCCAGGGATAATTTATTGAGGTTTCACAATATTCAACCTTCTTTTGTTTGCTTCCCTTTTCCCTGGTGTTCTATTTTCTTGGAGTCGGTCAGGATCTCAGAAGAGGTAATGTATCACTGACCTCCACTCAAATTCTATGCTCACTTCTACATTCCTCACTGGGCAGAGTTCAGGGATCTAGTCATGGCTTAGTCTAGTCCAACTTGCCATCATCCTCTGCCATTGCCTCTAGCAGGGGGCAGGGAACCTCTTGCAGCTCAAGGATAAGCTTTTATTTCAGACACTTTCTGACATGTGACCACCACCATTTTTAGTGGTGGGTGGGGGGACAGACAAAGCGGTTGGGGGATGCAAGCCATTCAAAAAGTATACCAGTGTACTGACATAGCTTAAAGAAACTAAGCATTGGGAGAGGCATTTCATTCTATTAGACTGGAGAAAAACTGCACAAAAGTTAAGAAACCAGCACATGATGGGCGGTTGGAGAAAAGGGCCCAAGGACCCAAGAGAGGGAGTGGTCCTTTGGGGAACTCCAGAAAGCTGGGTTTGGCCTGTGAGTCTGCCTCCACTAGCCTGGATTAAAGCTTTACTATAAGGTTGTTTGCTAATTACATAGTTTATCCCATTACCAAGGAAAGAGGGGAAATTGCCTACAGTGAGTTTGTGTAGAAGGCAAAGCTGCTAATGACACCTTTGAAATAGAAGCTGTTGGCCACCAGGAAGTCAGGCCCTCGCTTTTCCCCTTTCGGAACCTTTTCCAACACAGTTCTTGCTTTCCCTTTATATCAGTCTGTTATATTTGCCCATTCTTTACCCCTGCCTAAACAACCCAGTGCCAGTGAAACCTCTACCTTGCATTTATTTCCCATCATTATCCAGCAACTCCCCCCCCCCGCCCCCACCACCAGTAATTTTGGAAAATCCACAACTCCTCACACCTATCATTTTTGCTCAAACATCCTTTTAGTTATTATAAAGCAATAGCATGTCAGTCCAGTGCTAGAGGTAGTGTGCTAACCTCCCCATTATTTCTGGAAATGTTCATGGTAAAACAAAATGAACATTTTCACCCTTAAGTTTTGCTCTTTGGTCTAATTTTATCCCACTGTATCTCGCCCAGAATACAGTCTCGCATGTACACAACATGCCTCTGCCTTTGGATTTCCTTGCTGGTCAAGTACATATATACAGGTCCATGTTTGTATAATTGGGAGACTGAAAAACATGGTAGCAAATCTGGGAACAACACCTGTTTCGCATGAGTGGGATGTGTTAGCATTAATGTTGCAATAGAAGGGACAAATCTATGGATCAATTACTTTGCATACATTGAGCAGATACATCCACTGAAGTCAGTGTAGAAGATTCTAAAGAGCTCTCTGAGTAAATATATTGGATAGAACATTTATGGATGTGTTTTGTACTGGTTCACTATCACTGTATATTGCGCTTCCTAGAAAATATATGATGTTAAGTAATCTGATGAAATGTCCTAGAAAATGAAACTCGCCTATTACATTTTCCTGGTAAAAATAACCCTTCTTTTGTTTTACTCACAATGATGAATCTCTTGTGATTTGTAATGTTCTTATTGAACAAGTTTAATGATCTGCTGAGGACCTCATCTAGCAGCATTACCAAGCAACATGAGATTAGAAATATATGGTGATATAGGTACTCTTGAAATGAATGGAAATATTCAGCTACCAAGAAAGGTCTCCAGAGATCAAATTAGGAGCTAACTGTGAAGGGAGATGTTTAGGCATGTGCCAGAATTTTTTATCAGCATTTTCTGCTTATTTGGGAAATAAACAGACAATAGGTTTAAATTAAGCAAAGAGGAAAGAACTGATCTTTTTTTTTCTTTTTAAAAGTGATTTGGCTGCTAATGATATTTATGAATTATTTTCAGTTTAATAGTTTAAGTAATTTGCAATGATAATAACTTTTTTGCCCAGGATATAATGCTGGACTTTCTTTCAAAGGTATAAACAACGCTCTTTTAAACCACAAATGGGCATGCAATTTTATATGTATGGTAGGCTTTGTACACTTTGTAAAAAAATTCTTTCATAATCTATGCACTGTACTGTTGTTTCAGTGTAGAACTCAGATTTCATCCACAATTCATCAATACTCTGTGGGGCTGCCACATATACCCTGTCAGAAGATTATCCACAGGGTGGGTAGAACAAAAGAAGTTATTTCCTCTATCTATTATTTCACAAGAGGGCCCTTTGAGTTCATCCAGACAGGATGCACTGGCAGGGCTGGGTCAGCACTGGAGGGGTAATAGGACTGCTTATGTCCTGGCCTCTCCTCTCATCTTCCCTTCAGTCCTGGTCCACTCTCTTTCCCTCCCTCTGAGGCTACATTCGTAACCTCCTGAATCAGACAACATGGTTCTTCCTCTGGCAACTGTCATGGGGTAAGCATAGGAGATTGTGAATTATCCCTCCAAAGGTTGCAGCAGTGTTTTGTGGTCTTGGGAAGAGGCCTCTGGGCAGCCCCATGGTCCCTGGGGCTATCCCTCATAGACCATAGAATTGCTATCTGGAAGTCCATTTAAGAAGAATAAATGAGACGGTTTGGTTCACTTCTTTGTCTTTGTTTGATATAATGAGCTGCTGCAGAGGATGAAAGCTATTTAATTAATAGTTCTGAGAATGAATCTCTGTCTTACACACACACACGCACACACAAGATAAATGTGTTTAAAATACTTCCAACTTACCATGAAATTATTATCTTAATATTATTGCTTGAGTGCTGGAAACCTTCTTTTAAAATATGCAGACATAGAAAAAGGTGTTTGTATTTTTTACCCTGATGCAAAAATTATTCAAGCACTGATTTAACAGCTAAGTTATACTGTATTCACACACACACACATATACATATATATGTGTATGTGTGTGTCATTTTACCTACTGCTACATGTGCATGAACAATCAGTCCCAGTGTAATATCTAGCAAGCATCAATCCTGCAGAGGGCCATAGATGGTCTGTTCCTCACAAATAATCTGTGTGTGAGCGTTTCTGTGTGTGCACACTCAGGATTTTCTCTCCCAATGGCCCATATTTCAATGAAAGAAGAGGAAGAAAGTGCAGGGCTTGTAAGACTCACCTTCTGTTCTGAGGTGGTCCTTCCAAATGGTAAGGGTTCATTTCCAAGCTGTGTTCAGATGCACTCTGATTACTTTTCTAACAAGTCCCTCTACTTTCTAACAAGTCCCTCTACTAGTAAAAACAAAATCAAAAAAGTAAGACTTAACCCTAACCCTGCACTGTTCCAGCAGGATCTCTTATAAATGCAAATAAAGTTCAAATGCAGATGTATTTTATTTCCAATCACATAAAGACTTGTATGTTTCTACAGAACAAGAGCATTTGAAGCTTGTTATCCTTCTATAGGAACTAATGCTCTAGCTCTTAAATTGACATCTGCTTATAGCTCTTTATATAGTTTAAGCAGATTCATAAACAGAGAACAGGTAAAACATCTTTTGAAAAACATTATCATAATCAATTCATCCTGTGGTGTGTCCCTAGTAAACCATGTGGTTTGGCAGTCCTTTCAGTGACTCAGTGTAACTACAATGGGCACTTACAATGTAGATTTTTTTTGGTTAATAAAAGCTAGAGGTGTGAACTGACCTTCCAGCTTTGACTGGACCCCAGGTCAGCGCATTGGAAAATGCTCTGATTCAGCTTTTTAGCATTTTGTTTGGACCAATTTTTCAAACCAACTGAGCTAGGTTTCAGATACTTTGAACATAATTTGAATATATTTGAATGCTGGAATCCTTAATTAATATTATATTTTTCATTATACTTTTGTTTTTACACTGCCATACTACACTGTTATTGCTTAAAATATGTAAGAAGGTAAATCTTCATCCCCTTGGTATACACCTGA
Organism: Varanus komodoensis; assembly: GCF_004798865.1. NCBI lineage: Eukaryota > Metazoa > Chordata > Lepidosauria > Squamata > Varanidae > Varanus > Varanus komodoensis. The sequence continues at coordinate 1,681,478 of NW_025335641.1, forward strand.
ACTACGGGCGATGAAGCGGGTTGGGAGACGTCTAGAGCGTAGGTGAAGGAAATCACGGGATGAATCTGACTGAACACACTTAAGAGCCCATTATCGGGCCTATGCTGTGGCGGTGAGGGCGGCGAAGAAGAAATTCTTCTCTGCTTCCATTGCCTCCTCACAATGCCATCCAGCGGAACTCTTTCGGGTGGTACAGGGGCTAGTACATCCGGGCCCAAAGAAAGATCTCGTGCCATTCTCGAAGGCCTGCTGTGACGACTTTGCCAAGCATTTCAGGAACAAAATCGCTCAGATTCATCACGAGCTGGACTCGACTAGTGAACCAGATTCTTCTGGGCAGGTGCCAATGTTGCCGTCTGGTCCAAAATTGATGAATGAGTTTCAGTTGTTGCGGCCTGATGATGTGGACAAGGTGCTTGGACAAGTACGTCCTACCACCTGCTTACTGGACCCTTGACCATCTTGGCTACAAGCCAAGGATGGGATTGGGACCTGGATCCTGGAGATTGTCAATGCCTCTCTAAGGGACGGCCAGGTACCTGCCCCTTTAAAGGAAACGGTAGTCCGGACAGTCCTAAAGAAGGCATCCCTGGATCCAGAGGCGGCCGCCAATTATAGACCGGTGGCCAACATCCCGTTCTTGGGCAAGGTGTTAGAGCAGGTGGTGGTGGGACAACTCCAAGCACTCTTGGATGAAGCTGATTATCTGGACCCATTTCAGTCCAACTTCAGACCCAGGTACGGTACTGAATCTGCCTTGGTTGCCCTGTATGATGACCTGTGCAGGGAGAAAGACAGGGGGAATGCGTCCTTGTTGGTTCTCCTGGACCACTCAGCGGCTTTCGATACCATCGACCATGGTATCCTTCTGGATAGGCTAGCGGGACTGGGGGTTGGAGGCACTGCTTTGCAGTGGTTCTGCTCCTATCTCAATGGCTGATTCCAGAAGGTGGTGCTGGGGGACTATGGCTCTGCGCCATGGCAGCTATGCCATGGAGTTCCGGAGGGGTCCATATTGTCCCCCTTGCTATTCAATATCTACATGAAACCGCTGGGAGAGGTCATTAGGAGGTGTGGGCTGTGGAATCATCAGTACATTGATGATACCCAGCTCTACCTCTCGTTCTCAACTAATCCAAGTGATGCAGTGGCTGTACTGAACCAGTGCCTGGCTGAGGTAATGGGCTGGATGAGGGCCAATAAACTGAAGCTTATTCAGATGGAGGTCCTGTTGGTAGGTGGGTCGGGCTTCAGAATGGGGGACCTGGGCCTTGTCCTGAACGGGGTTGAACTCCCTCTTAGGGACAGGGTTCACAGCTTGGGAGTGCTCCTCAACCCAGAGCTGTCATTAGAAGCTCAAGTAACAGTGGTGGTGAGGAGCACTTTCCTTCAGCTTCGGCTGATCCATCAGCTGTGTCCCTACCTGGAGAACGATTGCCTGGCGACTGTGACACATGCATTGGTAACTTCCTGATTAGACTTCTGTAATGCACTCTATATGGGGCTGCCCTTGAAGACAGTCCAGATACTTCAATTGGTGCAAAATAGAGCTGCCAGGTTGCTGATGAAGACTGGGCATTGTTCTCATATAACCCCAGTCCTCCATCAGCTTCACTGGTTCCCCATTGAAGTCTGGGCCCAATTCAAGGTGTTGGTTATCACCTATAAAGCCCTCAATGGCTTGGGTCCTAGTTATCTAAAGAAGCGCTTGTGTCCATATATGCCCTCCTGCCCCCTGAGATCGGCGGGGGAGGCCCTTCTCCGGGAGCCCTCTGTGAAGGATATTAGGAGGGTGAGCACCTGGAGGAGGGCCTTCTCTGCGGTGGCACCCCACCTATGGAATGCGCTTCCCAGAAAGGTCTACCTGGCGCAATCGTTATTTGTTTTTCGGCGGCCAAGACCTTTTTATTTAAACATTTTAATTGTTAATTGTTGTTTTTATTTACTGGTTTTATACTATTGCCAAGATGCTCCGGATTTTTAATGTTTATTCTATGTTTGTTTATTCTGCTTTGTAAGCCGCCCCGAGGCTTTCTGCGACAGAGGAGGCATAAAAATGCTATAATAAATAAATAAATAAATCGGATTCTAATATTAAGACTTATAAATTATTGGTGTTATATATTCTCATGGACACATAGGTAGTTAAAAAAGCACTGCTAAAAAGACTCTGTGACATGGACTTTTCTTCCTTAATGTTACTGAAATGGCAGCTTTCTTGGTTTCATTTTTAAAGCTATGGTTTATATCTGTCATTAAAAACAAGCAAAACATGGACATACATTTTCTTTGGCCTGTGGAGTATAAAAAACATACTTTTTCTGTATGTGTCCCAGCTCTCATGAGTTGAAATGAGCATATTTCCCATGAGTGATCCTTCCTTGCTTGGTGTTGATAGCTGATAATAAAAGGAAGGGGTTAGTGAGTTGACTTATTGCTGTTGTCCACAACCCTTTGTGTTGAATGGGTCTTCATGTTTAATAAAAATGTTGTCACCATCTTTGCAAAACAGATATTGTACTCCAGTTCAAGGAAGAGCAGAACATGTTAAATAGCCAGTTGTTATTCTTGGCTGGTTCTATGCTACACTGAAACAAAGATGAAAAATTACACTGCATAACTGCAGAATATCTCTCATGTGCATGCAAGAAGTGAGAGAGAAAATACCCACGTAATTAACTAAGGGTCTGGGCTAACAGAATCATAGAAATGTAAAGCCAGTAATAAAATGTTTCTTGCTCTATCTCTTCTTGATGAGTTGCAGCACTGCAAAGTTGCCTTCGAGTGTAATGCATGTACCACAATGCTGTGAAATGTCTACAAATGTCTTGGCATAAGGAGATGATTTAACACAAGCCAACTGGGCTAGATTTCAGCTTTATTCTTTGAATTAGCTGTGTTAGAAGCCCCAGAAAATGAGAACACATTGAAAACACTGAGAGGCTTTTCATGGAGCACTTTATGGGATAAATTATGGTTACATATGAGATAGGGGTTTCAATGAGTTTGAAGCACTCGCTCTTTAAACACAGTCTTACTTCCATCTTATTGAAGGAGGTGCCCAATTTTAATAGCCCAGGTGAGAACACGAAGAGTCCAGGGCATCCCTCACACAGCATACCAGTAGCCAGGATAATTTTCAGGATCCCAACTGAGGAAATAAGCACTTGCAGAAAGATGTTATGTGGAGGTTAAATTCTCCTTTCGCTGTTTAATTTGGTCTCTGCCTCAGTCAATATGATCAACACAGCTTTATATTTAAACACAGTGAACTGCCACTATGTTGTGTTCTTAGACTACACAACCCCAAAAGTGAAGCACTACTTACTTGCTGGAGATCCTCACAACAAATGGATCACTGTTTGAAATAATCATTATAGATGCCCCCCCCCCCCCCGCCCCACTTCCACCCTGCAATCCATACTAGATCCATTGTTTGGGAAAAGTTAAAGCCCACCCACACATACACACCTTCTAACACCATGAACCAGGTCAGGGTCCCTGATCTACCCTAGAGCAAAAATGAAAAAAAAAGATAAACTGTTAAATATGTTTTAAAAGTGATGTCTCTTTTGGCCTGCAGTCTAACGGTGCAAAGAACAGGAAGGAAGGGCTTATCTACATAAAAGACTTGCACTGCTCAGTGGGTGTGGAGGAAGGGGAACATCAAACCCGCTTGCCCCAGTGCCCCAGGTGTCATCTGGACCTCAGTCAAAAGGAGTTTGAATTGATGTTACTGAGAACTTTCCAAGACACAGTCATCAAAAGCTCATTTTAACTTCTGTATAAAAGAGATTAATGCTCCATAAACAGTAACATGCTTGGCTATATATGTCAAACAATGGCTCTTCTCTCCAGGAAATAATCTTTGTCCCCAGAAACATCTGAGTGAATCCCAGGACTGCTAACATTCCATCTTGTTGCTTTGTATCTAACACACAAGCCTGTTCAACCCCAGTTTTTCTTGCCACTGTGAACATAATGAATAAACTGCTCATGCAGTTCAGCCTGGTAAGCGCTTATTTTCTATACAGCAGGTCTAGAACAGCCTCTAATGCAACTCCTTGCCTCAACCAAGGATTGCTCTAGCCCAGTGGTGGTCAACCTATGGCATGCATGCCAAAGGGGGCTCACTAAGCCCCTCTGTCAGCATGTGAGACAAGTCGCCCCAGCATTGCCCCAGCAGTCAAGCATTGGATAACAGTGCACATAGGGGCCATGCGCATGCTTGGAAAGGAGTAGTGGCACCAGTCGATGACGTCACGAGCCACTACTCATTAGTCCCGACTCATCCAAGCTTTCGCATGGCCAGTCAGTACACTGGCAAGGATCTATATAAATGTTGGACTGGCTGTGAGTTGTTTTTTCTAAACTAAAACCTCAGTTTTCAGGTTTTATTGTAGTGTTGGCACTTTGCGATAAATAAGTGGGTTTTGGGTTGCAGTTTGGGCACTCCATCTCTAAAAGGTTCGCCATCAGTGGGTTAGGGTTAGAAAAATGAGGTGTCCTGGTATGGTTTTGATGGTTGGAATGTGTTTAGAAGGGGCAGAAATGAAGAGCTGTGCAGAAAAAGCTACTCAAGGAAGGCTTTTTCAAAATCACTCTATTTTCAATGGATTCTTTAGTCCTATATTAGGGTTAGGGGTATGCACCAGAGTAGGGTTAGGGTTGTGAAAATGAGATGTCCTAGTAAGATTTTAATGGTTGGGATGTGTTTAGAATGGGCAGAAATGATGAGCTGTGCAGAAAAAGCTACTCAAGGTAGACTTTTTCAGTATCGCCCCTTTGAATGGTATTTTACCCCTATATTAGGGTAAGGGGAGTGCACCAGGGTAGTGTTAGGCCAGTGATGGCGAATCTATGGCACATGTGCCACAGCTGACATGCAGTGCCCTTTCTTTCAGCACGTGATCCAAGTCACCCCAGCATCACCCCAGCAGCTGAGCATCGGATCACAGTGTGCATGTGGGCCATGCACATGCTCAGAAAGCAGTAGCGGTGCCAGGCGATGACATCACGAGCTGTGACTCATTAGCCATGACTCATCTGAGCTTTCACATGGCCGGTCAGTGCACTGCCAAGGATATATGTATATTTGCTTGGTCTGCCTGGACTTGTTCTTTCTAAACTAAAACCTCAGTTTTCAGGTTTTATTGCAGTGTTGGCACTTTACAATAATGAGTGGGTTTTGGGTTGCAGTTTGGGCACTTGATCTCTAAAAGGTTCGTCTAACAGTATGTATAGATGGTCCTGGTCTCTCCCCAAACCCCGTTCTTCTCTCTTGCATACATTTCCAGTTGCCTTGTTCTTCTTGTTATTGTTGTTTCTGGGTGTCCTTTCCTCCCCTCTCCCCATTTTCCCTTTATACTCCCTGTTTTATCACTGCCCCACCTCAGGTGATGCTCATTTTGGCTGAGGGAGCCATCTGCAAGTGAGGGAGTACTGATTACACCGTTGCTCAAGGCAAGCCTGTCTCCACACAGGAAATGGCAGTAAGGCCTGGTGCAACTCAACGGGTGCCTGGTGAGAGGTGGTGAGCCCCACGGACCCTCAGGTACACAGACAGATCCACTGTACCTATTTTCAGTGTCATCACAGAATTCAGATCTGGGAACTGCAGCAGGAGGGATTCCTTTTGAATAACCACTGGGTAGCATTGTGGGATAGTGGAATAACTCAATTATACTAAGTAAATCAGTGTTTTCTTTAACTATCAGAAAAAATGCAAATTTTCCTACTCTTAGAAAAACAAAAACGAACACCAAAGAGAGCAAAAGCATGAACTGAAGCTCACCAAGAAGGTTGCTTTATGAACAGCAGCAAAACTGGAGGGTCACAATGTCATCTGATAAATCCATAAACAATCTAGAATAAGGAATGATGAGCACACAATCACACCACATGTGGGGAAGCTCCAAGAGAAAGAGCTTAGGCTTGGCTTGAATGAGTTACACAGTGGTTGCTGCACATATTTTGTAATGTGTCTGTGCAACAGAGATGTAACAATAAGCCTTGTTTGGTCATAATGTAAAATGCAACATTATATGGAATGAAAGGACACTCTACCATGTCTAACCTGACCCTCCATTTGGGCAAAATGGATGTAATGCATGATGCTCACTTGCCTCTCCATATGGTTTGAACTTTGTGCCTGAATTTTCTGTCTTAAAGTCAAAAGATTAGTGTCCATTTTATGGGGGAATTTGTGTGGCAGATTTCCTTGCTTTTTTCACTTGCATCTGTGCCTTTTCTGAATTTATCTTGCCTCTTTCTCATCATATTTTTCTTCTAGTAAAACTTAATTATTTAGCTTTCTCAGTTCTTGTTACACAGAGAAGGAAGGTTTTTTTTTTTCTTTTTTCTTACTTCCTCTCTAAAGAGTGTTGAAAGAAACAGATATGTTTGTGATATCTTTTGGAATAAAATGAGGACGATCATGTGTAATTATGTGATCGGGAGGAAAAAACAGCCACATGATCATTACTGCTGGTGCTGAAATACCTAGGCTAGGCATGAGGCACAAAGGATGAAACTCGATGCTTCCATTTGAAGTTTTTTCCCCAAAATATTTGATTCAGATTGAGGACAAACATATGAAAGACAAGTAAGGAAGAAAGCAACCTTATTTATCAACTGCTTCCCTTCCTGTGCAGCTCTGGTTTCTGCCTAATTCAGGAAAAACTGTTAACTGCTGTTTGTGGATGAAAAAAGAATAATCAAAACAATCCATCTGTAGAATATGCAAAAATTGGAATGAGCATTACCTCTATACTATCCATACACTCCAGATTGGAGACTGATGATTAAACAGTTTTCTAGAGTGCTCTAGTGGTTTACAGACGGGCAAATGTCAGCTTGTGGATGATAATGTGCAATGTGCCGGAGAAGTGTCTGTACCAATAAAGCATCATAATTTGTGCCCAAACGAGCAACTGTTTCAAAAGAACATCAGAGCCATTGCTTGGCATCACCTCCACGTTGGTGGATGAACCATGTGGTAATTAATCAATAAGCATTTGATTGAATTAATTTCCCCAAACATACAAACTATTAAGCTTGGATGTAAAAAGTATTTAGAAGACAATTTGGAGATAATGAATGGAACATGAGCTGTTAAAAAAAAATAGTCATTCCCCCATGCCACTGATAATCAAGTGGAAAATTTAGAAGTCTTTCAAGCTATTTTGACAATGTAAGGGAGCAGGGAAGCAACCTTGGTGCTCTGTTGTAATGTATGATTACCTATATTATTTACTTATGAATTACATTTTCATTTCCCATCATCTTGTCCAAAGTGCTGAGGATGGCATTCATTCCTTGCCACCAAATCCTCAGAACTATCCTGTTGGGTAGGTTAGGTGGATCATTAGTGACCGATCCAAGGTTAGTGATTGAACTGTATGATGATTGTGGATTCAAATGACTTCCAGGTCCTAATCCAACATTCTAATTCCTTCAGGATCATACATGCACACTCAGGGGCAGTGGGGATTAATTCTATAGCATGCAGATGGGCTCTATTCCTTTTTGCTCTGGGGAGGGTTGTGTGGCCCACTTGACATAGTGGATGAAGGAGTAAATCTTCTTTCCTGTATGTTTTTAAATCTCTCTCTCTCTCTCTCTCTCTCTCTCTCTCATGCACATGTACACATGAACACACACGCTTATACACCAGACATTTGCATTTCCTTTTAATCTCTACTGGTGTCAATAGAACTTTCTTTGATTCTTTCTTTTTTTAGCTCCTACATGAAGTAGCAGGGATGTTGTGGGGTAGGAACAACATAGCTGTGTGTAGGGTAGGAAGTTTCAGTGTGTGCAGCAAATCTGAATCACAGGCACATTTACCTTCTCTAAAGCAAAAAGAAAGATGCAGTTCAGCTGTATGCTACATAATTAACACAACATGCAATCGGACCACTATAATATGAGAAGGTATCATCTTTGATACTGAAGTCTTGGATGTTGCAAGTGTGCATCTGTTCTGTCCACCTGTGATTGCTAAACCTGCTTCACAAATGAAAATATTCTGTTAGAAAGGTGAAAAGGTCAATAAGGTAATAGGCTGTGCTTTGGGGAACTTCTGACATCTTATGTTAGCATCATGCTTAAAATCTTTTAAAGTTAAATGGACCCCAACTGGGCAGACGTACACTGCTGGAAACCTCTTCAGAAGGCCAGAGACTATTGAAAAATCTAGCAGAAATATAATGGAGTTAACTTTGTTGCTATTCAGATTACAGTTTTCCATCAGTTCCACTAGATCAGAGGTGCAGAACTTCAGGCCCAGGGGCCAAATTTGGCTTTCCAGGTGTCCCAATCTTACCCTCTGGATTAACCTGGAAGGTCACATACAGTTCTTTCAACCACCAATAACTTGGTCATTTCCTGACCTTTTTTACAGTTTTTCTCTCATTCCAAATGCCTCTCCTAAGGCTTGGCCACTCTCAATAAAAACTTTGAACTAAAATATGCTGGTATTTTTGGTATTTGGTCTTGTCCCTACAGCTCCCAAGAGCCTTTCTGGGAATTCAGCTCTCAGGCTGACATGTTTGTCACCCACACCCCCATGCACTAGATTTGTTTCAATTAATAACCAAGCTGAAAGCAAGATGACATGAACCAAGGGAAGATGTTTCACCATGAAAAACACAGTCCTGCCCTACCACCACCAGCCCAATCACCTTTACTAAAGGAAATAGTCTACCGCTTTTTACTAAGAGTTCTCAAGCTTTCCTGCTTGTCCAAAAACCAGGAATGTGGTTACTAGCTAGTGTAAAAATGATAAATTAGTGTTCTACCCAGAAAGTGCTTGTAAGCTACTGCCAGCAGTGGGTAGTTTTAATATGTAGTGATATGTGTGATTTCACTAGTCATGTTATAACTAGAGTAAAAACCTGTCACTCTAGAGTAATATTTCATCTCTTCAATATGAAACCTGACCTTGGTCTGCAACATGAAAAAGCCTATCATTAATTTCTCTTCAAATTAAAATAATATATGTAGTTTTTGGACACTCACCTTAATGCCTTACATTTCCTTTGGAAATAATATTTTTGAGACTGCTTGCCCTTGAATGAGTGATTCAAGGGGAAGGAGCTATTGATGAAATAGCCAGTCCTACAGTATTAGCCTATTCCTTGTGATACTTAAGTTGTTCCAATTTGCCTGTGCTGTGCATATTGCTACATTACAATATTGACATGTATGCTATGCCAGACCTCTTTACAGAAATAGAAGATGTTAGCACCAATATAAATTCAGTGCATAATTAACACAATAGAGCATCTGCCATTCTGAATTTTTAAATAATGGATGATTGAAAGATTTGTCACACATACTGCTTTTGCTTTGTATCTGTAATATACTCCCATTCAATGTAAATTTCCTGTGTGGCATTGATACCAGCAGAAACAGTGCAAAGAGTATACAGAGCAAAGACATTAGAAACGTCAACAATTAAGAAGATAAAATAATTGCGTTATTTGTCTCCAACATTAGGCCAATTAAAAACGGAAGAATTCCTGTTATTCAATTTGCCTTTTCTCAGAAATATTGATCCTCATTTTCTGCTAAGTAGACCTGTACACTGAAGCTCAGCATGGCAAATTAATTTGCATAATGATTCCTTCTGTCATATATATATATATATATATATATATATATATATTCACTTGCTGAAGAGTGCATCTCCACATGGTAACATTATGGTCTTCTTCCTGTCAATTGCCAAGGTGTTATGTACTTTATAATTGGAACATGATGCACAAAACATGCAAAGCACCATTGCTTTGCAAGATAAATTAATGTTCGCAATGATCCAAGAAAACCCTTGAAACGGTGCCCCATCTGCAGGTGCAAATGCAAACAGTAATGAAGCTGACAGTGTACAAATACGTTATGAAAGAATATGAAAACATAACTTTCTATACTATGTTGCAATAATTCTAATATATCTTGCTTGCCAGACAAATGAATATAATGAACATAAAGATATGTTAACCCTTACATGGAATTTAGCCAAACATTGTCTACCACCATTTCTCCCTACCAAGGATTTTTAAAATAACCAACCAGATGTGTCAGAGATGCTTTTGTACAGAAACTTGATTTGACGCTGGAAACAAGAAAGCAAAACACTCTTTTCATGGCATCTCATTGTGCTCTGCTGTATTCTGTAACTTGTCTTTGCAATGGAATAAAGCCAATTTAGTATATTAAAACTGATTTATTATATATTAGTATGTATCCTATGAATGGATCCAAGTGACAATATTAGTCATTTCTGGAGGAGGTAGCTGGTAAGTGGTGGAAAAAATCGCTGCCAGAAAGTCTGCATTAATGGAAGTGCAGTGCCAATCATTACTTGTCTGTGGGTTCACCCTGCATGCTGGAGCTTCAGCAGTCTGAATAAGTCATTGGAAATCTTGGATATTAGAAGGTTATGCAATTTTGCTTCCATCTGGAAGGAAAGCCAGTCTAGTTAGTATGTTAAAATGAAATATATAAGTATAAATAAGTACAGCAAACAAATAGACCTTTTAGCTATGTGCAGTCTGTCCAGTCTGCCCCACTTCCAAAATGTATAGCAGAATATCATCAACATACAATTGTATTGATGTTTGCAAAATCTGAAGTTGTTTTTCCCTGTGCCTTCTATTTGAATCTTCTGTGTAATTTTCAGTAGCCATGGCAATAAGGCCAAAAGAAAGGTGGCAATCCTGTTTAGTTCCCTAATGTAATTAAATTGGTTTCAAAATGTCCCACTTCCTGCAAATTCTAGCTACTAATCTGGTGTATAACTGCACACACTCAAGCTCTTGAGAGCAAAATTTAATTTGAGAGAAGCTCCTATAGAATCTAATACCAAGAAGGAAGGAAATAGCACTTCTTGCTGACATGATTACTTGGAAAATCTTCTATCATTATTACTTTTAAATGTGGTATGTATTTAGAATTGAATCCTACACAATCAAATCATGTCTTGTATACACATACAATTCTTTTTATTGTCTAATTTATTATTTATTATTTTGCATTTATTTTGTCAAGGTTTTGGCACTTGGCAATAAAATAAATCTATTAATTGTAACATATTTTTATTTGTAGTATTGATTTCTTCCCCACTACTCTGCAAATCACTCCCCATCCATTATTAAGCCCAGATATGTTCCTTTCCCAGTTTCTTATATTTAGGTGCTTTGAAAACTTTGCTATAACTATATGCAATATACCATGAAAATGGGCCTTACAGCTGAGAAGACACATCTGTGATGTTAAGTAGACTGTTTAGAATGACTGTCCAGTTTCATCGTCTGCTTGGTATTCCTCATGTACTTTCAATGACCATAGGGTTATCTGGTAATATAATCTGTAGTATACATTCAATCATGCTCTCAAGGAAAACTGAATTAGATAGGGTCACTTCTTCCCAGCTTTCTTCCAAATAATCTTAAGTCATTTTCCCTGAAGAACTGTTTTAAATCTTCTTAATGTTCATAGTATCCTGGATACTATGTATTTCAAGCCATACATTTTCCGGCAAAAGGATTTGAAATTTATCTCTGAAGTATATACATCTTCATCTTTTCATTTCTTAGACTCTAATTCAGGTTTTGATTATAATCTCTCTTTTAATGCCCTTGTTTCTTCAGAGAATCTCATTTACTGATACCATATTTTTCATTACCTTTACGTGTAACTGACTCCAAATAATTAAACTCATTTCTATATAATTCAGTACTATCATTTTATGGAATAGGCCCAATGATAGACCTCCCTGGATTCAGTGAGGCTGAAACAGTCCACACATTCATCAAAGCAATTTCAAAGAAAAGCCATCCTGATTTTCAGATGTGCACTTGCAAATTTAGTTGTAGGTTCAGAATTAATATCCAAAGGGCTTACCTACATTGCAGAGGTAATAAGGCTAAAATTGGAAAAAAGTTCATTTGTCTTACAGATGGTGATTCTGATGGGGGAAAACTGTAGATCAACGGTGAAAAATCAGTCAGCCCAATGGGCAGACACTTTTGGTTTGTATCCTTATATCTGAATCAATCACAAATGCTTAGTGCCGATCAATCAGATTGCTGTTTGATTGATATAGTAAGTTCTGACAACTTAGCAAGTCCACTGAGGGAAAGGACCTTAGGATGCTCTTGGCATTTCAGGCAGGAGGCAGACAGCTGAGTCCATTAATGGCGAGCTGCAACTGTCAGCAAACACCAAATAGGGTGAAGCTGCCTGCCACCATGTGCCTAAAGAACGAAAAGGCTTGAGCCCAGCAATGCAGAAAGAAATTCAGGTGCAGCCATGGATCCTCCCATCGCTGCGTAAATAAAGCAGAAAGCTTGTTCTACTTGTCCCTGTCTCTTTGTGTAAGCACCTTTTGACAGCACTACTAACAGTTGGGGTGTTGGGAAATACCAGGACTAAAACAGGGAACCCATTTTGCACAGTTTTGTCATGTGGTGAACCATTACATGCAGACTTTAATAGATGCATTCTCAGATATTGGAGTGAACCCACAGAGCCAGGCTGGCCATAGACCATTAGGTTTATTTCTGGTTCTGACACCTAATTCTAATTTCTGACTTTATTTCTGGTTCATATCTCCTGCTAGGTAGACAGCTTGTTGTTCAGCAGTGATGGGGAAATTGTTGGTATGGAAACTCTACTTCCCCTTGACTTTGGAGACTAACTGTGGCATTAACTTCTCTTGTACCTGTCTTCAGCATCAAATGCATACAAAGGAGAAAGCAGATAGTAAATGTACCCAAATTCTTAAAATGAAAAGTATTGGGGTGGGGCAGCCACCCCACAGCATTGGAACACAGCATTGCTTTCCTCCTCCCTACCTGATAAGTGACAAAGCACTTATTATCTGTGTTGGGGAGCACATCATGGTTTGAGACCTAATAAAATAGTCTTTCCTTTCCTTTTCATTTATTTTTGGTTCCCTTACAGGAGAGGGCAGGGAACCACTTTTTGTCCAGAACCAGATTCTTCCCCAGATGAAGCCCAGAGACAGAGGCCTGTGCACTGGATGACATATAGTGTTATGGCACCCACTGTTTTTAACTCCATATACAGAGAGGCTCAGAAAGGAAATCAGCTGATTTTTTCGGGAACTGTTTTCTGAAAGTACCTGCTGAATTACATGACCCCTTCCTGCTCTGTCTATGTCTTGATTGGGATCCAGTCAGGACAAGAAGAAAGAGTCAACTCCTGCAAGCCCTGGCTGATTCTAACTGCTTCTTTGTCTCCAGTTCACATGCAAACTGAGACATAAGTGTCATGGGAAGGAGCTGGTACAAGGGCTGGGATCCACAGACAGTGCTCTGCCCTCATAGCAGCAGATTGGACCCCAGTGCAGGCTTGATTGCACACACGGGCTGGAGATTTTCCTCTCTGCCTTACAGCGAAGAACCATTCAAGATAGTGATAACAAAATCGTCCTTTACACACAACAGCATTTTAAAGCACTAAACAGAAACAGTCAAAAACTCATGCAAAATCAGCTGAATACAGTAATAAAGTTATTTCAAAATAAATAAAGAAATTGTTCAAACAGAATACTATACAGGAGAAGCCAACACAAATAAGAAAAAAATATAAATAAGAATATCAAGATGAAGCCAAGCCTATTGAAATCTTTTATAGCTACCATTTATTCTCTCTATCCCTCCCACCACACTCTGTGTGTGTGTGTGTGTCTTTGCACGCATGTGCATGGATTTTTATCCCTTCCTGCAGACTTACAATCTGAATGACATGACACAAATGGTAAGAAAGATGGGAATGTGGGCATAAAAGCAAACTCAATTCTTCAATATAAGTAGTAGTTTTTAGAATAGTCAGCTGGGATGAAAACAGTACAGAGAGAAGAGAAACCAGCTGGTCCCTCAGCAGACCATGGAATGGCTTTGCTTACCTCCCCTCCTTTGATTGCAGTCTGAGAGAATGGCTGCTGCCAGATGATAGTCGGAGACAAGGCAGGAACCCAGTGGAGCTGATTTCTCCACAGAGCTGATGGAAGAATTTTATTTCTCTCTCTGATGCCATCTGATGTCAGGTGACGTTGAGGATGTAAGAGCCCAGAGAATTATATTATTGCCATTACTGCAAGTTTTCTGGTTCCAAGGTGCTAGAAAAGTCCTTTTTCAAATATGAATTCTTCGAATACTCCTTTTTCTGTAGCAATTTTTGATAAGCAATTAATAATTCTGAAAATAGACTTGAATCATGGACAAGGGGATAGAGTGAATATCCTAAAACTCCATTAATTTTTCAGTGAATTAATGGGTTTGGGCCAAATAATTAGTTCATTCGGCTACAAAAAGAAACATTGAAAATACACATATTTTAATTACCATGACTTCCAAGGAGAAAAATAGCTTCCTTGGAAGTCAAGAGCCCAAGTAGCTGATATTGCCTTTCTAGGCTCACATTTGCAAGGCTTGTTCTATGATAATATTTGAAATAATTTTACTTAGTTGATTTCAAACTTCATATAAGCAGGTGCAATTCTATTAACTTGAAAAGAATTAATCAGGTGTGAATTCAGTTTGTTAAATTGAATTAAAATCCAATATATGCTAATATTATAGGACCTAAAGTTGCTCTAAGAAGGTGGCGGCTGCCAAAATGGCTGCCAAGGTCAACTGTGAAAAGTTATAATCTTCTGTGAAGTTTCTTAGAGCTGCAGCCAGCCAGATATGCTATCATTTCTTAGTAATGAAATGCATTAGGAAGAACATGAATCATTTCAGTTTATTTTTTTTAATTCAGGGAGTTGAGTAAACAAAATTAAGAATTTATAATGCCTGAAATAAATTTAAAATCTTTCTTCTGAGTCCCTTAGGACTTGGATCTCTTTTCAAATAAAAATGTTTCAGGTGGTGTGAGGTATTTTCAGGGACGGTGCTTTTTAGAGTGCAAAAAGGAAAGTGCCAGGTCATAGTCCCAAAATTTCATTTCATAGTTTGCAACTGGGGCCTAATTCTTATGTGACTTTACTATGTTTGACTAAGTGACCCACTCTGATATTACCATTTTGGACATATGTGGAGTCCTCCCAGCTTTGTAAAAATAAATGCTTGCCCCTAAATTATGGGATGGCCTGCTGCGATGGATAGATCAGAAATCCCAGATTATTACCTTTAAGAGGGAATTAAAGATGCCTCTTATCTGACAGGACTTTCCAGATTGGTTTTATTTGACATGCTTGATTTTAGTTGAAATATCACCAACTGTTGGTTTTAATTTCTTACAAACCATCCAGAGATCATGGGAATGGGACAGTATAAAAATAAATCATTTTTCAAACTATAGAAATCATGTTAGTTTACTTCAAAAGAGACAGCTAAGTAACTTCTGGTTTGTTGGACTTGCAGCTGGATCCTGATTAAAGTCAATTGGTGGGTCCCTGTAACAAAATGCTTGGAATCTTGCAGATGCTTAACTGTCATCAAGTGGACATCTTACTTGAAACAATTTGCCACTGAGATTGGCCTAAAAGAACAAATAGTGTTTGCAATATCATAGACCATTTTAGTGCAACTGCATTGTATAACTATAGCTATTATCTATACGGTCAGTGAGCATTGCTCACATTAACCTGGGGTGTTGCATCTCCAGCTTAATGTACCCAAGCCATTTCTGCACTTACAGAGCAGTTTCTAAAGATTTAAAGAACTACAAACAGAAGACTCAAAGAATCATGGACTCATTGATTTGATGGATTAACCCAATATTTGTTCTCAACATCTATGCATGCACTGCTTCTGATCTTGGAATATATGTCATTATGGTAGAGGTTACTGTAGACATTGAGAAACTTGTTTCCTATACATGTATGTTATCCTGGTTTGAACTAGTTTTGTGATGAATTGTCAGTCTATTTTCAGCCATTGATTGAGAGGAGGAACAAAAAATGCACCCCCAAATTGAGAGAAGGGAAAGGGGACAAACATATGGGCCCGTAAAATATATTAAAAGAGTATTAAGCTATGGCAAGACTGGATCTACAATGATGCCTGAAATCCTCTGCTTGATTCATGAGCAATTAAACATATGAGGGGACAGGCAGGGCACTTCCTCAAAGATTCTCAGTGGAATGGCATTGAAAATCTCCAAAGGTTCTGTGTAAACTCCCTCCCTGCCTGCCTCTCTCTCCCATGTACACACACACACACACACACACAAGGAAATGTATCAAATAGTTCTTTCCTGACAAATTTCAGCCCACTTCTAGACAAAACTCAATGTGTTACAGAAGATACACCAAGTTTCTTTGTTTTCATCCTTAATCTGCATGTGATACTCTCTGTGTCTGATTACAGAATTATGTGTGTATGGGGGAAGTGCTTAAACCTTCTCCCATGGGCTGCTTTTCTGATCAGAATTACCCATGGCAAAAGTGCTTTTGTCTGCATAAGGACAGACAAAGACACATGGAGCTGATATCTTTCCCTCACATGTGAGAAAACAAATGGATCTTTAGGGGAAGTAGGGTAGCCACATAAGAGAAATGGCAGGGAAGTGATCTGTATAAAATCTGAATACATTAATTTATAAGCACAGGTGCAAATTTAGACCTCATTATTAAATTGTAATTGAAATACAGTACATCCCACCATGGAAGACTATGACTAGGTGACCTGTGAGCCTGTTGTTCGGTCGGCTCTGGTGCTGTTGATACACAACCTTCTTATGGCTTGTTATCTTTACAATGGAATTCAACAGGGCAGCCCTTCAAAGAGAGGACCATATGTCCAGGAAGTGGGTAAAGCACTGCCTTGCTCTGTCATTGTAACAGGATCTCCAGAGTTCTAACAGGATCTCCAAAATAGAGGAAAGAATATCAGAGGACACCCTCCAGCCATCATGTCTTGTTTGGTCCTGAGTGAACTTAAAAGGAACTGGATGAAAGTAAAGTAATTGGGCCTGAACCGAAATCAGATAGCATGTTGATGATTGCTAGCCCAAGTGACCCTAAAAGCTTGCATTAGATGGGCACAGAACTGGGCTACTCATCTTCAGGGAGTGCATGAGTGGGAGACTTCTGCATGTCCATTTAATTAAGGGAACTTTTAAAGATTTTAACTAAGTAAATTAATCTTTCAGATAAATATTGCATTCTCATTTCCTAAAGGAGGACAAGAAAAAATCTGTGAACAATCAATACCCAGCTAAAAACTAGACCAGAGCCTCTTATCTAGGGAGAATGATACTGTTGCTTTTGCTAGTTTTGCCTGTAAAAGGAAACCTTATTTATAAAAATCAAAGTCTGAATACTGTCCATGCCCACCATCAGTGGGCTGTAATAACTGAAATCCAATGCACCCTGGGAGCCTCAAGAAAGATCTCTGGTGCCTGCATCAGATTATTGCCCTGGAGCTGCCATGCATAAGTACCCTTGGCACCTCTTTCAGCTAACATAGTTACTCTTCATATCTGTTGGTGTACGTTAACTGGTCAGTGCAGTGCATTCATTTTTGATGCCACAAATAACTTCCCTGATTTTAAAGCTAGCCAGGTGGAAAAGCAAAGGGCAAATGAAAGATTATTGCACATCCCTTGTCACCATAAATTGTGTACTTGTGATGTAAAGACTTGGGTTCCAATTTACAAGCAAGTGGAGGCTTGATCTTGGTGCTCTGCTGGGCACAGTGCCAGTGGCACAATTTACTGCTGCCTTGCAGAAATGATTTGTGAGGTAATAAAAATGTGCAGGTTCAGAATTCCATGAGTATTATGAGGACCTTGCTAGGACCAAACGTTTCTGTAATTTTTAATCATCATTCTTTCATGATTACATCCAAAATCAATATTATTTTTCTCATTATTAAGAGGGGTAAAAAACTAAAATAACAAATTAATGGTCAGTTACATTCTCTAGTGCCAAGTTTTCATTGGCAGCATATCAGTGTGGATATGGTTTTTAAAATTCAACATAACTTTTAAAGAGCACTGTAGCAGATGAAAAGAACTTTCAGAGTTGCTTTGTTGGCTAACCCAGTGCTATGTTATCATGGTGCTGGCTGTCCCATCTTGAACTGGAACCTTGGGGATCAAGTACCAGCTCACTGCAACACTGCTGATCAGAAGACAGAACTTTAACAGGAGATTTAACAAAAGATTTGCAAAATAATCCAAAATGTTTCTGACCAGCCAATGTCTGATGTAAAGTCATATATATATATAATCACTGTGATGTGTAATACTTAGGGTCTACATATAACTAGAAGACAAAGTGCATATTAACAAAAACCCACAGAAAACAGCTATGGGATAAATCTAGAAGCCAACAAACATAGAAAACACAGAATGGGCAAATATGATCAAACTACAGAAACAAAAACACAGAAGAAAATATTCTTAGAATAAAAGTTTGAAAAGGGAGAGGGAAGGGAAAAACAATCAGACAACAACATGAAATTATCCACTCTATAACCAAAGGACATGTAACTTTCATCCTCCAGCCATTACAGTCTCCCAAATTTTCCCTTATGCTGGACAAGATATTTCTACATAAAAAGAAAATGTGTCTGACCAATCAAGGAATAGTGATGTTTGCATAGCATCCCTGACTGGTATTTATTCAACGTCTGACATCAATTCCAAACTTGTTTCAAGATTGGTTCCCCGTAGCAAGAGGGATTTGAAAGATACAGAAAGTTACTTTGAGCTATAGCTTATTAAGTCTTTATTGAATTAAATTATTAAGTCATTTTTGAATACTTGGATCACTGAAAAAGGATGTGATACATTCTAATCTATTTATTTATCTCTTGGTCTGTTGCCCCTTCATCAGCCCTTCATCTTTGCCTACAAAGCACCATGCATTTCCTGTGTATGCACTTTTTGAGTGGAGTAAGCAAATGACCAGTGTTAGAATTGGTGTAACACCTTATACAGACAATTATACATCAAAGGCAGGGGAGGATCAAGCTATCAAGCATACACACAAGACTTGTTCAGTTGACAAAATTCATGGCCAAAGAATCCAATGCCAAAGGAAGAGGTCAAGATGTTCTACCTCAATCTCTGCATGTTTACCTTATCTTCTACACAGAACTTATTTCTTTTAAATTGTATGTGTGTAGTTTGACACGGTGACATTGATGTGCAAAAATAAAATCATGTGAAATGTGTCCATCCTTGATGCCTATCACTGGAAGGAGCCATCATGAGCTGGTCCTTTCCCTTTTCCCCTGCTTTTTATCAAATTCAAGTTAATCCTTTGAAGTGCAATTCCTTTATTGCAACTCAGCAGATTGCAACACAGTGTGAACTCTAATATCCTTCTACTACAGTTGTGGGAGAAGCATCTGCCCATATAAAGAGCTGAATCCAAACTGAAAACTTTCCCTCTGTCCCCTGCATTTAGTAAATCTTCTGATTCCATTTTCAAGGTGGCCTTGCTGCTTAGGAGCTAGATGCCAGGAATGCGGGAGAACCCCTAATTGTGCGGCACACTTCTGTCTCTTCTTTATTGGATCAAGAACTGGGTCTTGTGTATGCTCCCTGACCACACTGCAACCCCTTAGAAAGCAGGCAGATTCTCATGCTCTGCCTGAGAAACTTCACTAGATAACTTTGAATCACTGAACTCCTGCTCCTTTGCTTCTTCTTCAGAATCAGATAAATCTATCTGAACAGTCTGTAATGAACAAGAAATGGGCCCACTCTTTGCACATATGCTGAGATGCTTTATTTGTCGCATTCAGACTGGAGCCCCTGGATTCATCCAAACACTTGCCATGTGTTCACATGTTTGAATCTTAATTCTGTGCACAGCATTACTCTCTCCATGAATACTTCTACCCATGTGCCTTCCCTTTCCTTGCTTTTACTATCCATATTTTCCTTATTGTAATTCCTGCCTCCTTGCTACCCCTTCTTCTGTGGAATTTTGTGACATATGTATGTGTCTTTCTGTGCATTATACCCTTTGTCAGCTCTTCTTAACAATGTTATAACTGTATCACATATGCCTTATAACCAAGATCCTGTATGTAAGTATTTATCTGCTGTGGTTCTATTAAAGCCATTTTTCATTTGTTACCCATAATATTTTAGTTTTCACAGGAATTCTTTATGTGCCTCTAGGGATGAGTGTTTCATTTGTAGTATGATGGTATGTAATTTATTAACAAAAACAAATTAATAAATATGTCTGTCTATATCCTTTTCCTATATAAATGTGCTTGTCTTCCCACAGCACCAAAACTGTTTAATAGCTATGTGACACTTAAAGCAAAGTCTACTTTAAAAAAAGGCTAAATACAAGACATGTCTGGTACTGTAACCTCAGAATGGAACTTATGTAATAGAACTTCTAGCTGGATTAATATCAACTCTGTTTCTAAGGCCTCTGGTAGAGTATTTGCCGACTGTGTGATATTGCGTGGGTAGAAATTCTGCTGGACCTGTTCCTCCACTTGAAGATAATTAAGGGACATCAGAAGGAGGTGGGGTAGGATGCCTCATACAAGCTGGAGAGAATGAAAGAGCATCAAAGAGACATGCAAGCAAAAGTGGGAGAAAGAAAGGGAAGAAGTCATGTTTGTGAAGGTGGACAAGCAGCCAAGCAAGGGTTGTTTTTGGAGGATTGCTGAAGGTAGCAGGACTACAGAATATTGGGTGAGCCAGAGAGATGTATAATCAGAACTTCAATCACTGTGGTAAGTTTAGTTTCCTTAGTCATGGGGTAGGCAACCTCAGGTACAATATCCCAAACTGATCCACTGAAATTCAACAGATCTCCAAAGTTCCATCCCATTTTCCCCAACCACTGCCATTTGCCAGGTTCCCCTGCTTCTGTCCAGTTCTGCCAATTCTAAAAAGCCTCACCTAAGGCTTATAATTGTCAGTAATACAATGTGCTAGTGGATTTTGGGAAAAATGCATTCTGAGCACACCATGCCCCCAGTCCCTTTTGTTTTTTCCTAGCCTACCCATGAAAATTCCTTGAAATGAAATGTGGTCCTTGAACCAAAATAATTTGTTGATCCCTGCTCTTGTCCAAGGCTGAGTCTGGAAGGTATTTATTGCAGTAGAAAGCTGATCAGGATTCCCCACTCATGTGGCCAACTGGACTAATCGCCTGACTAGTAATTTCCTTGTCCCAGAACTCTGGACCAGACATGGATTCATCACATGACAGCCCAAGCACTGGGGAGGCGGTGGGGGGTGGGGGTGGGGGAGAGATTTTGCATTATTAAATGGATAAAATATAGCAATGGAGGATACCAAAACAGCTAAAAGGGCTAAAAGGGGAACGAAGGGGGAAAGTGGAAAGGGAATGGGATGTGGAGAGCAGCAGCAGCAGCAATTACAGCCAACCAAGAACCCCCAGCTTCCAGGCCTTGTTGGCCCACTTGGACACAGAAAATAAGAAACCTCAGCCTAGCCTCAGTTATACATTCAAATACTATACTGGCTTCAGGGACAGGCAATGCAGACTAACACAGCACTTTTTTGGCATAGAGAATGGCAACAAAAGTGGAAGAGGAAACCTGAGACTTCCAGGCCCCGGGCCTTATCCCTCCTCCCCACCCCCACAACCCAGGTCAGCTGACCATGAGATGATGGTCTGTGATAGCTGCAGTGGTTTACACCTGGAGTCTATCTCCTGTGTCCTTGGGGAGTAATTGATGATATCTCATCCTTATACATAACAAGAGCTGAGCCAAGCTGAGCCTTTCCTCCCTGGACCTTGGGCACCAGCTTCCCACAAGTCTGGCCCCTGGATTTTTCAGCTTTTTACTCCTTGCATCAGTTAACGTGTTGGTCCCTCCCAGAGCTATTACCTGGTTCACATTACATTTAGTTCTCAAGGAATGCAGAAAAGAAGTATTGTATTTCAGAGGTATTATATTTTTATACCAACAAGCAGAATTTGGTCATTTTCATAGCAAAGGGCTTGAGCCCAGCATTACCAGGGTTCCTGATTACAGAAGTTTTGAATGGGTTTGAATGGGAGAGCCAGTGTGGTGTAGTGGTTAAGAGCATGGGACTGGGACTCAGACGATCTGGATTCTAGTCCCCACTCAGCCATGGAGCCAACTGGGAGACTTTGGGCCAGTCACAGAGTCTCAGCCCAACCTACCTCACAGGGTTGTTGTTGTGGGGATAAGATAGAGGAGGAGATGTAAGCTGCCTTGAGCCCTTTGTAGGAAAAAGGCAGGATATAAATCGAAAAATAAATAAATAAAATGGGTTTACAAGCCACTTCTCCAATGTTTGCACTCAATCATTATTGCAGCTGGCACATGGAGGCAGATGGAGGCAGTGCATGTATGTTCCATCTGCATTTCAGCCGTATTCTTATTTCAGGAAAAGCATAGGACTGTGATTGGATAAACATGCATTTTTTGTTCAAATATCCATGGCAAAGTACAAGTTATAAAGTGAAAATAGGCTTTTGCAGTCCACTTTAGAAAACTGTCTGATCAAGAACATTCCAGAGCCATCATTTATTACTCACTACATTTGCTGAGAGAATAGTCTGTACAACAAAAGATATTTGCCTTTAGAGGATCAGTTTGTATGTAGCTAATACACAGCATATATCATTTTCTCACCAATGAGTTTCCTGGAACACAACAAAGCACTCTAGAGACAGGAATATCCATCAATGGCACACCCAATAGATCTCAATTACATTAATTACAATAGACTTTCTAATGAGTGAAATGTCAAGCACTGGATCTATGCCCAATGTGAATAATTCACTCTCTCCCAGCTGGCATTCATTCACATCCAGGCAGAGATGTTTCATGTACTCTGACACCCAAAATGTAGAGAGTGAAGTGGCCCTACTTCAGAGCTAGACGTTAAAATACAAGTGGGCTGTATTAATCAAGCACTCAAATTCCTCGAGTATCCAGCTAAATGCCTTGCTGTGCCTTAGAAATCCAGCATTGCATACAACATGGAGGTAAAGGTTTGTTTATTCATTTAGTCAGGCATCAATTCAGTGCTTCAGTTTGAAGCTTCTCCCACCCAGCCATGTATGTGTAACAATGACTAATGCATCCTTGCTTTTAAAGGCATTTGTATACCTTCAGCACCATAACAAATATAGACACACCAGGGTGACGACTTTGTTAAACAGTCTAGAACCAAAGCAAAACACAACTTCAAAAGCCATTTTTTAAAGTAACCCAAACACATAGACACAAAGTGTTGGATCCAGATTAGAACTTAGTGGAGTTACCTATATGCTGGGGAGAGAGGGAGGGGAAGGGGGGCAATCTGTGCTGCTTCCATCTTCTCCCTGCAGACCTCAAGCCCCCTGTGCTGAAGGGTGTGGGACCTTCTAAGGCAGCATTACAGGCAATTCTAAGGCAGGCATTACAGGAAGGAGGAAGAACTGGAGAAGATCATCACACCTTCCTTCGGTGGGGAGTCTTCACTGGATCGTCCTACCTTAAGAATCCCTTTTGTTCGTGCAGTGGCCAATCTGGATCGAATCCAAAGTTCCAAAGGATATTGTTCATTTTATTTTACCAAAGAAGTGTAAGATTGGTTACTACCTTTTGACTTTTGGTTTCATGGAAAGAATAGAGGCACCATTTCCCCAGTCTTCAAAGTAGACTGCTAAGCAGTAACAAAACAAACTGGAAAATCCCCAGCTGAGATCTTCAGTGTCATATCTTATTTCACTCTCTTGGACAAACATGGAAAAAAGAGCTGCTGTTCCTAGTTCCTCAAAGAGATCCAGTTGTTGTAAGCAAGTAGCTGCTTCAGATCTGAAAGCTGGGTATGTATATAAGCCAGGAAACTGATTTCTTTTCAAGGCTAACTCCCACTAGCCTCTGCCCAATTAAACTTTATCTCAAATAGCTGTTTTTGCTGCAACAAACTTGGATGGGTATGCCTTGGAATGGAATAGTAATGCTGGACTCAAAGGTAGGTGTATGATGGCCTTAGGATGGTGAGATATCCTTTATTTTCCAGCCTAAAGCAGGTGGAAAATAGCGACTTGAGGACATAGAAACAAACTAGACAGCAGAACAAGGCACTGCACATATAAGACATACCCTAGGATAGCCTACATATGCAAGTATAAATCTTATACAAAATACAGAGAGATTTGAATACACAACTATACAGTTGTCCAACAGATTTGAACAAAAACCTGGTCATAGGCAATCTAGTTGATTCATGTTTTACAGATCACAAACACTTAGGCTGACCAAACTCACAAGGGCTGCAACCCCAAATCTTTCATTTGGAGCCCCATATATTGGAAAGGCCATGTGCTCCATCATTCCATTGTCCATGGGCATTTGCTGAAATAAAGGTTCAGGGCCCCAATGAACGGTGTTGCATCTGATCCCCCTGGGTTAATTCGCTTTTGTCCACACGTACTTTACTTCCTGCTGTCCCTCCCTCTGGAATCTTTTTGCCAAACTTTTTTTTTTAATTCCTGGAATTAAATGTTCTCCTCTTCCCTGTCCATACGTATGCATCTGTGGCTTCCTAGGAGAATGGATCCTTTAAAGACACACATACACATGCCCGCAGTGGGGGGGGGGGTGAAGGAGAGACAATGAGAGAGAGAGTTTGGCATATAGGCAAATTAACATATGCACATTTTGACCTTTGATGGGGGTCCTTTGGGCCCAAGCCTCAGATCTTTTCAGTTGCTAGTACCACCACTGGGTTGAACAATAAATGATCAACATAAGACTAGCCATGGCGGAGAGATTTTTAAAAATGCAATTTGATGTGCTAATGTTAAACTACTGGGAGCCAGAAACCATTGCCAACCTTCTATACAGCATGCCAAGATCTACTAGTACAGACAGATCTACCTTTTGCCTGCCCCTGCTTTACAGCATTCAAAGCATTTCATTAATCCTTAAAAAAACAAAAAAACACTTGCAAGTGTGGTAAGTACTAATTCCCCATAGAGCAAGCTGGGTGATACCATTTCAGAGTCAAACAAAGAAGGATAATATATTGATCACCTGAATTCAGTCTATGATATGAAAAATCAGAACACAAAGAACAAACATTGTTAGAAAAATAGAAAAGTTTACAAAAGTGAATAGATTGGAATACATGGACACATAACAGAATACACAGAGGTAATACTCAGTGACCACACATAGCCATAAAACAACGCTTCACTCACATCCTAGGTATGGCAAAGAACAGAGAAGGCTGGTCACTGTAAAGAATATGCAATCTAATATAGAAGCACATGAACGAATGCTGAATGTGCTTTGACTAATCTTCTTCATTCGTGCATTTGAGAATTAAGCAGGCTTCTCCATGATAAATTCAGAAAGCAGGGTGCAGGTTCATGCACAGTCACTGAAACAGTCACCCATGCACTGGTAACATTCAGAGTAACATCCAAAGTGCTCTCTGTGGGGCTGCCCTTGCAGATGGTTCTGCAAATACAATTGGTGCAGAATAGGGCCGCTGTGTTGGAGACAGGCGCTCGAAAAGTGGCCCACATGACACTTATACTAAAAGATCATCATTGGTTACTAATTGTGGCCCAGGCCCAATTCACGGTGCTTGTGCTGACATATAAAGTCCTAAACGGCTTAGGCCCCAGTTATCTTAGGGAGTGTGCACACCCGTATGTGCCTACCTGGCCTTTGAGATCTACACAGGGACCCATCCCTTAAAAGGTGAGAGGGATGGCCGCTAGCAGGAGGGCCTTTTCTACAGCTGCTCCCATGTTTGGAATGCTCTCTGCAAGGAGATTCGCCTGGTGCCTTCCTTACTTTCTTTTCAGTGCCAGTCAAAGACCTTCCTTTTTTAAAAAAAGTAATAACTAATTGCCATAGACCTTTGTTTTGTATGTTGTGCTGTATTTTATTGTTGTTTTAATGTGTTATTGGTTTTATTATGTTTTTATTGTGTGCACACTGAGTTTTTGTCACCACAAATTTGGGATACATTGCTCTTCAAGGGCACAGACAAACAAGATCTTGCAAAGAGCAAATATTTGGCACTTTGCCTGGACATATTAGATATCGGTCCACATTCCCAACTGGAACCTTTAGCTGAAATAGTATTTTATTTTATTATTGTTGTTTTTGTTTCCCTTCTTGTTTTTCTTTAAAATCAAAGCTGAATTTCTGGACATGAGTCTATAGAAATTCAGAGCATGTTACGCAGTGATTATGGAGCCAGTATCTTAATTAATGGAACTATTCTCTGGGCAGAATTTTTGTAACTCTCTGAGGCACCATCCTCTCTGATGCTGATATTAACAGCACCAAACAAGATGGAAAGTCAGTCCTTCTTTCAATGGTGCCACGTCCCATGACAATATCAGCTTGAGTGATACTTAACTACATCTCTGACAACAGCATTAACAAGCCAAGTTCCAAATGCCATCTGAATACATTTCCTTATGCTTAGATAACCTTTCTAAAAATATATATTTTCAGCTTCCCAATCCACTTGCTCATCCCTTGATCGTCAAAGGGCATGACGATTGGCACAGTTGAACAGGCTATCACAGAACAAACATGATAGCACTTTCCTATAATGTTGCATCTTCCCAGGTGCAAATTATTATCTTGTGGAACCCAGAAAGCTGTGTCAGTTGTGGTTATTCTGAACCTATGCCTGAACCAGGCAAAGAAAACCTGAAGGAAGATGTATGTGGAAGTGGCAATCAGTTTCTGGAGATAAGGTGATATGCGTATGAGTGCCAGCTTGTGCACTTAGAATGGGACAGGCATGTAGGCATGTTCTGTTAACCAGGCAAGGGTTAGAAGCCCAGATGCTTGTAGTTATATGTGGTTGGGGCACTTCAGAGGACTTGCTGCTGGCCTGGTGACTCAACCAGACCATGTTAAAGCTAACCAGTTCCTGACACACCTAGTGCTCTGCAGGCACGTGGTTTTAGACTTCTCAAGCAGTCAGGCCCTATTTTGCTATTCTAAACCTGAGGCTTATGACAGACTCTTTTACAATGACCATGAACAGATGGTGCTCTCAACTAGACTGATTTTTACTTTTATTCCATTATATGTATGTTATTCAAAGATCTCAAGGTGGGTTACATAATCCTTCTTCTTCTCACAATCTTATCCACACAACAATTAGAAATAGGTGTGCAACTATTCCTTCTTTTCCTCCTAAACAGTAAGAAAAGAAGACAGAAGTGGTAGAAGAACAAAATTTATTTATTTATTTTATTTCTATAACAACTGTCACCAAAGCTTTCTGTCAAAAGATGTATGTGAGTGGAAAACATCATCTGAATCTCTAATAAAACTCTGTGAATGAGGCAATGGTGCTATAAAGGCCTCTTTGGGAAGCACCCATAGTCCTGAACAAACCAAGGCATTGTTAGGACCCACTTAAGGATTACAATAAAGGAGTTTTATTTTTGAATATTATATCAGAAGTGTAGAAAGTGAATATGTAAGGCATTCTACTGTCTTACTTTTCTCATGCCAGAACAAGGCCTGAAGAAGAAGCTCTTTATTACTTACCAAGCTAACTAGCCAGGATTCTTTATAACAACTTATTATTTCAAGCAGTAGCTCTTTATAATGCCACATAGCATCATTTTGAACTTCTAAATTATTATCCATCATGTTTTAAAGTTTGTGTTATTAGTGTGATAAGATTATTTTTCTTAATATGCTCTCCTCAGTAAAATAACATTAGAATGCTATAATTCTGGTTCAGTTTCCATTATCATCTTCACACTGCTGCTCTTTTAATTTCTAACAAGGGTTTTTCAAGGCTTTAAAGGTGCCACACGAGTGAAAGAAACAAGCCTCAGGTAGTTTTGTTAATGGATAATTATCAGTTCTTTTCCTTTAGATTTAAATGCAGTCATTTTTGAAGCTGCAACACACTTCATAAATACTTCCCTTTTTCATTACACACACAGCACAAATGGAAATAGTAGGAGAAAATAAATAATATATCTGGCAAGGAAAATGCATATTTCCAATCAGAAGTGAAAATCCTGGAGCCTCCAAAACTCATTAGTAGTCATATCACTAACACAATGAAGTCAGGATTTTCTGCATCAAATGCTTACAATCTCACCACTGTGCAGAGATCAGAAGGTAGAAGAATTGTCTTGTCTGATGTCCTACCAAACTCACCCAAGCAGAGAAGAAAGAAAAGAGGAGTAGCATTTTGTTTTCCACCCACTTTTTGACTTCTCTTTAAACTTGTATTGGTTCACTCCCACATTCAGGGGCCACCATATATTTCCCCCAGTTTCAGGGATGTGTGAGATGTATAGGAAGGCTATGATTTCTTTGAATCCAGGCCTTCCCTGGTCTTCCCCACAAATATCCAAGCCTTTTTGTTCCTATTGATTTCAGGCCCATGAAGGGATTGCTCTGTGCAATGACTCTATCCAAGCTACATGTTGCTCCTCCTGTCATCTGATTTTACATTGAAAATGTCTTTAATTAATTTCTGAAATAGTGCATGTATCATTTATACTTGCCATATTCCATTTCTTTCATGCTCATGATTTTCCTGACTTGTAATCATAGTTTTCAAGAGAGTTGACTCTAATCTCACATCTCACTCAAAAGCTAAATCAATCTATCTTTTCTAAGCTGTTGCTAATAGTTCTCACCTGCGGGTAGCAACCAGATGTCACCAACACAAGTGAACCCAGCTGTAAAGGAAATAATATAAATCTTATTCCTTCTTTAAAAAAAATCTGTGAGTATCACACAAGAAAAAATGTTGAAAGTAATACTGCAACTAAGTTCATGGAAACCTTTTAAAGAAGCCCCACCATTTCAATCCTACACATGGAATTTATGCTCCAAGGAAAATATGTGATGTGGAATTTATGCTGGGAGGTAAATCCACTGGCAAATGATCCATGTGCATGTGAGCCAAAGGGAAATGCTATCATGTACTTTAGTTCTGCTCCTTTCCTTGTGTGTTTTTAGCATGTTTAGAACAGCCTACATTCAGTTGGAGACCATGCAGAAATCAGTGGCTGTCATCACACAGTCGAAAACATAAAATTTATACACACACAGGGACTGCTCACACATTCTACTATTAATGTATGTAAACTGTGGCCAGGCTGAATACTTTGATTCTTTCCCATCATTACCAGCATTTATTACCTCTACATGCTTTGTCTGTAAAGGACTACGGGAACATGACTATTACATTTTCATTCTTAGCTCTGTACATTAACCAAGCTTTCTCCAACCCAGTGCCCCTCCAGATGTTTGGAACTATAACTTTCTGAATGTATTCCGTTTCTGATTATTAACCATAATAGCTTGGACTGATGGGAGTTGAGGCCTAAACATCTGAATAGCACCAGGCTGAAGAAGCCTATCTAATTCTATTTTGTGTGTATTTATGTTCCACTGAACACAGGATCACCAATATGATTCAATTCCTTGCATATTTTACTTAGCAATAATCTTTTAATTCACTGAGACTTACCAGTGAGCATAGATGGGCGGTATCAGGCAGGAAGCATTGTTGGTAATCCTCTTCTAGGTTACATTGCCTGTGCACAATTCTTCTGCAAAATATGACATTTAATAAAGGCTGATTAAAGGATTAGTTTGTTTGGCTGGTTTTTATTTTTTATCTCCATTCATAGCTTGTAACAACTTTTCTACTTTGTCCATGGTGATCATGCTAGACTTCACAAATATAAGTTTTAGGACTGGGAGGCAAATCTACCAGATCATCTTACTATCATCACTGATACCAATTACTTGGAACTGTGAGAAC
Organism: Varanus komodoensis; assembly: GCF_004798865.1. Taxonomy (NCBI): domain Eukaryota; kingdom Metazoa; phylum Chordata; class Lepidosauria; order Squamata; family Varanidae; genus Varanus; species Varanus komodoensis. Next base: position 1,711,217 of record NW_025335641.1, read on the forward strand.
TTCATTCTGATGCTTAAAAACTGGGATTTTAAAAATGTCAAATACTCAAAAAGTTACAACATTGCTTTCCATTTGGTGGGTATTAAAGAAGAGATCAAGTGTAGAACAAATCCAAATATATTTGCTTTTGGCCAGACTAAAGAAGCCATATAGATGGTAGCTTATCATTCTCCTCTTGTCCTGTTTCTTCCTGTTATCTCTTTATACCATGCTTAGTCTAGGAGAAATATAACTTCTTTAAACAACAGAAAATCTAGGGTTCTCTTCTTTATCTTTTTTGCTTTATTAGTACTAGCTATAGCTTTATTATTTCTTAAACTCTGAACCATGTAACAATGATAGTGTGGAATTCTTGCTGTTATCCAACCTTGGGTACAATCCATGAAGGATGTCTATGCCTCTCCAGATTTAGAGGATGATGAGTCTTCTATGCAGGACAGGAAGACTGAGGAGGTGAAAGTCACCTCTGCCCCTTCCACCCTGCACGGCAGCTAGGTAACTGATTTTGACCATCTAACTGTGATCCTTTGGGGAGAGAGAGGAGGAGGCTATGTCCATGACATCATCAGAATGCACTATCACTGATGGCAGTCCCCTCCCTTCCTCGTCCCTGAAGACCCTCCCTTGACACCTTTTCAGAGGTCACATTTATGAACTCAGAGAGGAGCTGTGCCATCTGTGAGGAAATGAAGGTCTTATGAGTAGGGATCCCCAGCTCAGAGGCCAGAGCTGTTTTCTGACCAGGAAGCTAGGAATGATGCCATCCAGTGGCTCTCTAGACACTGTATATGGGCCATAGGAGTGCTCTGCCTATATTTGATATTAAGTTCATACCTTTTCCCACTGCCAAGTGACATTCCTACAATATGCCATGTAAAGAATGGAGCCTTAGACCATGGGCAGGTGATTTTGCAATACTGAGTAATCATAGCCAATATTTTATCCTATGACTAAAAGATATGGGCTACAGATAGGCTTGAGCTGTAATGTCTCTCGTGTTAGAAACCTGTGTCAGTGTGCATGGAAATATCAACTTTCAACACCACTAGGAGGCTGATGTAACAGGTCGCATGCTATGCTTACTGATAGAGCCAAGAAATAATGTGAGAAGATGATGGAGTTCAATCATTAGTTAAATCATTTGCAAGTAATAAATTGTGAAGAAACAGAATCTTTTGGAAATGGAACAGTTGTTCATTTTGTCCACCATTTGCAATGATTAAGAGTCTATCAGCAGTGAAGAGAAGGAGGAAAAATTCAAACCAAAACAAGATTTTGTTGTTGTATGCCATCAGGTTGTTTCTCACTTAAAGTGACCCTTTGAATGAAAGCCCTGCAAAATATCCTGTCCATGACATACTTGCTCAGGTCTCATAAGCTCAAGGCTGTGGCTTCCTTTATGGGGTCAATCCATCTCATATTTTGTCTTCCTCTCCTTCCTTCAGTTTTCCCAAGCATTATTGCCTTCTCCAATAAGTCTTGCCCTCTTATGATATGCCCAAAGTATGACAGCTTTAGTTTTATCATTTTAAGTTCTGGCTTGATTTCATCTATGGCCCACTTGTTCATCTTTCTGTCATTCCAGGTGCTCTTCTCCAGCACCATCTTTCAGATATATCAATTCTCTACCTGTCACTTTCTGCACTGTCCAGTTCTCACATCCATACATAGTGTTTAGGAATACAATAGTATGAATGATCTTGCCTTGGTCTTCAGTGAAATGTCTTTACACTTGATTTTTATTTGTAGTTCCTTCATTATAGCCCTTCCAAGTCTCAGTCTTCTTTTACTTTCATGGCTGCAAGTATACCTTTGAAATGATACAAACTATTTCACAATTTCAATTTATCCACAAGTTCAGTAATTCTTCTATAGTCATGATTTTTGTTTCCTTAATGTGCAGCTATATTCCTTTTGCACTTTCTTCTTTCACGTTCATTATGAGTTGTTTCAATTAATTGTTGTTTTCTGCAAGAGATATGATATCAACTGCATATCTTATTAGTGTATAATTTTTACTTCTTCCCCTGATCCTAATCCAGCTTTCCCTATGATATATGCCATATACATATTCATCAGATAGGAAGATAAAATACACCACTATCTGACATCTTTGGATATAGGAAACCATCATGTTCCTGCATATTCTTCTTCTGCATATAGCTTCTTGTCCAAAATATAGAGGCCGTCTCACTACCACAACTGGCTCCTAGTCAAATACAGCTTTGTCCATTTCCTCCTTCCAATGACACAGACTATTTTTTTTCTATATTGGTCATCTGGTGATATGCATGCTTACAATCATTTGACTGGTTGCTTGAAATGTGTATTTACAATAAAGAGATGTCTGGCTTCATAGAATTCTATGAAACATTTTCCTGCTTTGTTACTGACCCCTTGGCCAATTTTTTCCACAGCACTGCATTCTGCTTTGATTCTTACTTTTGGTTCCAGCCACCTATGATTATCAATATTTATGATTTTGGTGCGTTCCCTCTTGGACACTTCCATGGCAGTTTTCCATTTCACTTTCTTTGGCATCTGTTGTTGGAGTGTAGACTCAAATGATGGTTATATAAATAGATTTCCTCCAAATTCTGATAGATATGGTTTAGTTGGACTTTAGACACTACTTGTAAATCGTGCCTCACTGTTAGAGCCATTCTATTTCTACTGAGTTTGTAATTTCTGGAATAAATACTTTATGTTTGTCTGACTGAAAATGCCCCATTCCAGCCCACTTTGGTTTGCTCACACCAAGTGATGCCCTTACAAGGTTCAGTGATGATACCCAGGTTCCTAGGAGACCTACAAGTATTGCACAGAAATCTACAAATAACACAATCCCATTCATGTTTCCCAGCATTGGGCTTCAGAGGCATTCTGCCACTGATACTGGAAGTAATCGTTATTTATTTATAGTATTTATTATTATACACCAAGCATAATAAAACACTAAGATTATTATATAGAATATTAAATATCAAACATAATATATCTAGTAAGATTGCATTACCAATTACCAGTGTATGGACCACCAAGGCTAGATTAGCCATATCCAGGAACAGGTATAGATGGCATACCAACCAAGGTTGTACTGAGTGTTCCAGGCTGTCAAGATCATCTGGGCCTCCAGTGAGAGAGACAGATACCAAAAGACCACCAAACTACATACCTGCTCTTTCAAAGGGAGTGCAACTCCATTTCCACATGGGAATCACCAACCCACAGCGTCTCTAACAGGTTTTGGCTCCAGTTTTTAGCACTCATACAAGTCATAACTGCATCCAGTGACCAGTTCAGATCTCACAGAGAAGTATATATCAACATCATGGCTAAGTAGCCCCCGGAAACTTTACCTGCCATAAATTTGCCTGATTGCCTTTTAAAGTGGATTTAAATGGCAAAATATTTCTGAAGATGATAAAATTGTTCTTTTCCTGTTGCCTGCATAAGCACAGGCAATATTATTTTTAAATTAATAGTATTAACTAATGATGTGTATAAACATCTGATAATTTTCATATAACTGCTTGTAGTATAGTCATGTGTGTGTATGGATGTGAGCACAAAATGTTCTTTTTTTCTAAGGAAAAAGATGCAGCTTTTTAAAGTACTCTTTTTCTGCTTGAGTTTCATTAGGCTATGGTCTCATGTGATGCAGTGTAACCTGAAGCACATGTCATGTTGCATCTCCTTGAAGGAAACACTTGCTGTGTGCTAGCATGTAGCAGCTGCTGTTGACAGCAAAACATCTGGGCTACACCCAAGAGCTACTGGGCACATGACTGTCTGTAAAACCGAATGAAGAATGTTCAAGGTATAATTTCCTATCAGAGAGGATTTAGGAGTTCTGGCAGTACGGCATCTATATATGGAAGTGCAACAGTGCACACAATGATTTTGGCTGACATTGCTATGGAAGCATTGAGTATGGAGCAGGTCTTTCTGTCACACTGCCTGTAGATTGTAATTCCATAGTAAGAGCTTAGTTTCAGGTAGGCAGCAGTGTATGATGCATCTTCCTGCATGGCTTGCAAACTATGTTTGTTAACTTTGATTCCAACCATATCATTCATCCTGTCTTACACAAACATGGAATTTTGGGACTGGGAACTCCTCATCTGGTGAGTGTTCTAGCATGGATGATGAAGCATCCTCAGATTCCATGCTTGTGTATCATGGAACTCCTTGGTGGGACTCATTAGCTGGATGCTGGGAGAAGGTAACATTGGGTACCAGTGTTTATAATGTCCTGCTTATGACATTCTCAGCAAATTCTGACTGGCCAGTGTTAGAGAATGCCAGACTAGATGAAGAAATATTTGAGGAACTGATCTGACCATCACCTTAGTTATTTACTGGCATTCTAATGCATGTATTAACTCAAAAGGGTTTCAATTAACAAAGAACTTACTATTTTATGTTCCAGAATTGCATATTTTTGAACTGCTACTTCTGCTGTTTTGAACTACTGAGGGATCTTTGGCTATTGGGCAGTGTAGAAATAGCCTGCATACAAACAGATAGACATATCAAGATGGTTAAGAATATTTAACAGGTGCATAATCCAGTCACCTGTGTATTAGAGAGAAAGAGAGTAGCTTCAGCATGAAGCACCAATATTGTTCCAGTTGCTCTGAGGGTGGGCGCATTTCCAGGCCCAATTCAAAGTACTGGTTTTGACTTTGGGACATTACTGTGTTCCCTTCAGTGTGAGCAGCTAGGTAGGTAGACCAAAGAAGATGGCCTTTTCAGCAAGGGCCCCACATGTAAGGAATGCTCTTCAAGAGAGGTTTCTATGGACTTATCACTGCATGTTGTCAAATGTGCATTAAACCGGCATTTATTCTGACTTTTTTGATGCTCTTAAATGATCTAGTTCTGAATAATCATGTTTATCAATGCAGAGTCTACTTTTGTCATCATCATTTTGCTGCTGCTTCTTTATCATTCTTAATTCTTACTGCTGTTCTTTATGCTGCTGTTGATATTTTGTGATGGCTAGTTTTCCTTGTGATTCAAGTCCTCGGCAGGCACTCTCCTAAAGCATGAAGATTCACCGTGTGCAGGGTGACAGGACTGTGTGCTCCCAGCCCACCTTCTTTGCCTTCATCCACACTTGCTCCACCTTAACAGACCTCAGCCTTCTCACGCTGAGCAGCAAGCTCGAGAGCTGTTGCATGACTTACACTGCAGAACTCTCAGTAAGATACAGAACCCTGTTTTATCAGGGTTCGCGACTGCACTGAGACTTCTGCTTCTCTGTAGACATAGCCATTTAATGCAGCAAGGCTGGGGAACTAAGTGTGCAACCAGGTCATACTGTGGCACTGGGGTATGGCCAATATACATACCCTCAGGCTCAGTTTCAGCCTTCACACATTCAGAAGAACAAGTGAAAAGTGCTTCTGTATTGACATGATGGTACCTGCTTTGTGAGGGTGTGGTCTAAAAGGATATCTTTTCAAAAGGATTCCATGAAACTGTTTTATTTATTTATCTATAGATCTTAATGCTTGCTTCATAAGACCATTTAAAAGGCAGAAGCATTTTCAAGCTCTAGATTACAACGGCAGCAACAATACACAGTAAGTAGTTTGTAGGTAGCTATTTTCCTCCTTATACCATCTTCAAAACACTTGAGACAGTATGCGTACATCTTAAGTGGCATAGTCTCATTGAAATAAACTAGGCAATGCCATCTTAAGTACAATGTGAAGTGTCAGCCTCAATTTAGTCACTGATGTTTCACTGAGAGGAGTCAGAGCTGCAGGTTGTGATGAAGAAATGTATCATTCTGCAGCATTTGTGTGATTCAGCCATGATGGCACTCCCATGTACCCATGGAGCAAAAGTCTATGAAATTATTTCATTCATTCTCACAAGTGCCTGGTGAGTAAGACTGTGCCCAAACTGCCTTGTCCAAAATGCTCCAGTGATGATCCCACTTGAACCTCGATCTTCCTGTGGTAGTTCAGGAAACATCCTATGAACTGGGCTTTAGTGGGCCATTCCAGATTTTTCCAGTAGCTTTCCCCATCTTCTTGAAATATTTTTTTCCTCAATAGATGCTTCTAGTAAATGAATGAGTCCTACAGAATATTTAATGTTGAAGAACAGAGCCAAGGTGCCAGAATAAGGGCAATGGCGCATCCATTAACATGACTGAGGTAGTTTCTCTTTTTGTTTCCTTTGAATTCTAAATCTCTGTATTTAATCTAAATATATGCCATAATTGAGACCTGCACATCTTCTGGCAGTTCCGTTCAGAAGCAGTATTTTAATTAGGGTCACACACATGAAACCCCTCTTGAGGGAGTGTCTTACAAAGGCAGGAATGAATAATTTGACAGCTCTTCTGAAGGGAAAAAGCCTGTAAGGTGTTGCCAGCAATATTACACCACCCTGTCTTGTGGGTGTTCCAGCACAGATGATGATAGTAAATTGCATCCCAGAGATGAGGCGCCAACTTCAGCTGTAGCATTCCTTTGCAACTAATTAGCATTTTGCATGGGATTCACTGATGTTCATTATAAAGGAATTGAGTAGGAAGGGAGAAAAATCTGAGACTCAAGGAACCATTTTATGTGTAGTCCCTTCACAGCAAAACTAGCAGCCGTCTGCTAGAGATCTTTCATTATTCACTCATGGATAGTGACTAGAGAGGGATACTTCACTCTGTTTTGATCTGGAGAGTGGAATGTACTCGACTGCAGACCAATTATGAAATTCAAGTATTTTTGAGATGGCTGAATGGGAAACGTTGAACTGTGCTTGTGTGATTAGCTTCATTAGCTTCAATCAAGTGTTGGGGAGGGGATGATTAGCCAAAGAAGTGTATTGTATTGCTGAATTTACATGCAGAATAGCCTTTGCTGGCTGGAAAAATGGTCAAATTGGTAACCTGACAAGCTGTTGGCACTGTAGTTGTAGGGGAAAAATAAGGCCAGATTTGCATGTCATGCTAAACCACCCTGAAAGTAAGCTATGGTGGGTTGTTGTTTGCTGAACAACCCACAGTACATCCAATAGATAATCAGACATGCCATGGCTTGTTCTCTCCTTTTTTGGTCTCAATTCTCCATGTTGTAACTGAAAAGCACTGGTAAAAGGAGTAAAGGGGACAAAAAAAGTACAGCAAGGTTGAGGTAAAGATCTCATGTTCTCAATTCAAATGTTGAAGTGATCATTCTCAGGGCCCTCCCCCTTTTCAAAGCTTTCCCAAGTTTGTGGGACTTCCGAAAGGGGAAATATTTGCTCCTTCACCCATTCTGTGGTTCCTACTTAACTGCTGCAGCCACTACAGTTCCCTGACAATTTTAAAACAGTAACAACAAAATAAGATATAAATGTAAGTGAATTAAATGGTTGGGGCATACATGAATGGAAAATTTGCACCAAATTAAGCCCTGGGAAGTAAATAGAAGGGGAATTTGTGCCCTTGCAGCAGTTAAAGGACATGTATTTCTATGATTTCCTTAAAATCTGACAGGAAACTGCAGTAACTTCGGCAGAAGGATATGTAAAAAATTGGGTTGTGGGGAGTTAATATCCCTTTTCTGGAGTATCTGGAAAAAAGGAAGTGTTGAAAGAGTGGGATGCACTGACAATTATCCATTCAGCACACAAAATTAAGAGAATCACATTGTCAAAGGGAAATACTGTGCCCCCTCCCCCACTTTTGGTGCAGCTACTCTTTTAGCTTCCCCATTCCCCATTGTCATTGCATTCCGCTTGTGCTACAAGAGTGTTCCTTTCTCTTATGGCTATTCCCCCCCCCCCCCCCGCCACCCATTCTTCATAACTGTGCACTGATTCCGTGATGAGCGATTTCACCTTGCCTGTGATCATACTGGATTGTCATAAGTGCACACTTGGAGAATTGTTTTTAAGAATTCACAACCCAATTGCACATTTTGAGGCACTGAAAAATAAACAAATAAAAACCCAGGACACTAGTGTGGTACCCCTAAAATGCTTTTTCCATGTAAGTGGAAGGACAGTCACTAGAGCATGAAAAGTGGGTGGCACTTTCACCAAGTGGCTTACAGCTGATTGTAAGCAACCAGGCTGTATCCATCCTCTCATTCATTCATTCATTGACATTATTTGTATATTGCTCCACCTTCAAGCAGATTCTGAAACACTGAATAGTACAAAATTGAAGCAAATAAAAGAATGCAAGCTATAAGTCAAAACCATTAAAAACAAAGTAGGTTCTGGACAACAAATGATACATTGTGGTCAAGGACAGTGGTACAGCAAGCCATGGCTTTCTGCATGACCTGCCCCTGCAGACTAAGCCACCCCACAGAGAACAGTCGGGCTCCAGCCAATGCAGCAGCCCACCATGGGCTGCAAGCCAGTGTCTGGCAGATAGAGCCACCCCAAGTTGGGATGGCGTGATGCTTCCAGTCTCATCTCACTCTCATGTTACAATTTCAATTCCTTGCAAGTAACTATTGATTCTGTTGAAAATAAATAAGGATCTGTTACAGGAAGAGTCATTTATTTCTAGTGGTCAGAGATGAGGAAGATGTTATATGCATTTTTAACCCTTGTGTCATGGAATGAGTTGGTTTGCAAAATGAATCCTGATACATTTAGCCCCTTTGAAATTAAAATGAACCATCTCTAACACACCATGATTTCCAGAGTCGCTAAAGGCATACAGAAAACTTGGAATAAAACAAAGAGAAAGGTTTCAACCTGAACTTAGTTGTTGTTTTCGGATGCTCTATAGACTTTGGTGGGCTATAAAGCAGATATGGCTGAGCTGTCTTATGCTTTCCCTATATTAACTTGGAAATTTTCTATGCTTTCCTGCAAATAAATGAGGAAACTCTGCTTATCTTCCAAGCCACACTAAAGACTTGGAAAAATGCATCACACATGCCCAGTAACCATCATACAATGCTCCTGTGCACGCAAACACACACACACACACCAACAACCATGCTTCCTTGTTAGTCTCACTTAGCATGCAACGGATGGGTGAGGTGGAGGCAACAGCAGCACTCCAGAGCCAGAGGGAGCCCCATTCCCGCTCACCTGACTTTTCCTCCCTCTGCCTGATGTGCCTCAGTTTGCAAGGGTACCATGGACCTCAGGATGCCAGTTTCCAGATGATGAAGGGCTTCCCCACAGGAGGAGTTTAAGCGGCTGCTTTGCTGAGGGGTCTTCTTAGGGTTTTTCTTGTGGAAAGTAAACTATTGCCTTTACATGGAAATGAAACCGCCCCTTCTCAACTGCCCGGTTTGCATTTCTCTGTTTTTCTATCCATTCTGTTAACCAGCCTTAAGGTGGGACTGTGTTATAGCTGCCATACTGTGGATTTGCAGCAATGCATGAGGCTGTTAAAATTGTACACTTGACTTGCTTCACTCAAAGCAAATGAAAGCAAACTCGAAGAAGGCTAGAAAACAGGAGGGACTCTGGAAGGTGTCACCATCATGGCCCCACAAACAAACATGAGATATCACAAGAGCACAATGAATGCCTCCTGTGGAGAAGCTCAAGGAGGAGAGATGGAAAGGCCACGCCCCTTTCCTTGCCTCTTGCCACATGCCCACCTGGTATCTCTGCTTCGTGAAAGTCAGTGAAGAGAGTGTGTTGGGTTTGGATGTTGAGGCTGGTGGAGACAGCTGATGGGAGCTGTTGCAGGTCATCTCATAGGGAACTCAGCCAGGAAAAGATGACCTAGGCCAATGGCTAACTATCAGACCCTCTCCCCGAATATCAAGTGTCATCAGTGCATGAGGTTTGATCTAAGCAGTTAAAATAATGGATTCTCCACAGTCAAGATTTGCTTAGGCTGTAATCATGTGCCTGCACACTGGGGGGCAGCCTCAATGAAATCAAAATCGCAATGTTCAACATTTTTGCGCTTCACAGAACTGGGTGCAAAACAAGCCTCAGTTTACTTTCCTAGGAACCATGGCCAACCAGTTAATCCCATGAAACCAGTAACAAATTATGTTAGTCATGTACAAGATATTCAGGATAATTTCTACTTTCATTTCTCTTTTCTAAGTCCAACACAGCAATTTGCTGTACATAAAATCTTTCTGCTAATTCCATTAATGCATCTGTTCATGTCTAGTCTTTCAATATATATTGGCTTTAAATAAAACATATTTTTTGCATATTTATTTCACTGATGGTTGCACTGAGTTAGTTATACTTAAAAATGTTTTGCAAAGTTTTAAGTGCTATCTTCATCATTGTCACTATCACCACCAGCATCATTATGAGAACAATCATTCTTATATGTGGTTATTTTGAAGTTTGCAGGAAGTGCTGAATTATCACAAGAATACTCATGGTCTGGCATTAAAATATCATGGAATTCAGCTAATATGCTGTATTCAGCTAATATGCTGATCTTTTCACAGTATGTCAACATGTATAATTAGAAGAAAACTTGATAGCGGAATCTGGGGTACAAGTAGCCACCTAGTTTGCTGATGAGAACCTCAAAATGCAGATAGGTTTGGCGGGCTCAGTGATCTCATTAAGTACCATTGCCATTTTGAGACAGATAAGAGTAAGAGCAATTTTGTTTAATGTTAAGTCTTCTGTGTCCTTGCAAGATTGCAAACTTACACTTGTCTTCTTGACGGGAAAACCCAGTGAGGGCAATGGGACTTACTCCCAGGCTGCTTGGTAGAAGACGACAGCCTTAGAATTTCTTGGTAATGTTATTAGTGTATGGAATCCAACCTACTACCAATTACAGCCTTCTTCGATCTGCCACCCTTTATCCTGGGTGCGCTTGCTGAGAGGTGTAGTCCCAAAGATTGAGGAAAACAGAATTAAAACAAAAACTTTAAGCTACTGAATAGGGGACTGTTTTGTTGTCCAGTGCCCTTGACTGTGGGCCCTTCAGCAATTGAAATATATATAGCCATGCAGTAGCAGCTTTTAGGTGACAGTGAATTCTACCATCCACACATGGCTGCATGCAGTTAATTACTAAAAGCTGGCTGGTGCTTTGGGAGCTAGTAGGATGAAATGTGTCACATGGCACCAAGGCATTATTAATTCATTATTAATCCTCTCCGATAATGATTAAGTAGTTTTCTTATTATTTAAAAAAGTATAAAATTATTTAGATGTTATTCCGAAATTAAAGATAACATGGGTTTAACTTAGGAGAGACCTGAGGACTCTGATGTCCTGTGATATAGACAGAAAGGTGGAGAAAAGGCATGGAGTAATTAGTTTCTAGGAAAGATGAATATGAGCTACTGTTTCTCATCACTGCCTCTAGGAGAGCCCTCAAATAAAGCTTCATTTCCCAATACCCCACTCAGAGAAATATGAATAATAAGTTATTAGGTCTTTTTTCTTTGTCCTATTTAAAAAAATTGAATGAGTGCATGAAATCTCAGAATATAAAGTTATAAATCATTAGCTCCCTGCCAATGTTTAGTCATGTCCAGGGTAGTATACGCCTTAATGAAATAAGGTTGGATTCAAACTTGGTCATATCTGGAGCAGACCCATTAATGTTAGAATTCAAGTTAGTTCCTTAATGGGTCCACTAGAAATAAGGCTACATGTGGATCGAGCTATCTATAGCTAAGGAGTAGTGAGAGATGGCATTAATTAGGCAAAGGCACCATTCACACATTGCAAGGGTGGGTAATAAACCATGGTGTCCTGTTAGCTATTCCTGTGCATACCAGTCGTGCGCCACCTGATTTTCCTAATACTGTCATGAGCTTGGCCTGTCATGGCATCTGACCTGGAAAGGGTGGATTACTGGGGTAACCATATGACATACAAAGCAAAGGTAATTAGGGAGATCAGACAGCATGCAATTTGCATGCACAGGAGTGGTTAACAAGCCACTGTGGTAGAGTAACCATCTTCACATCAAGTGCATCTGGTCATATGGTAACTCTTGTATATATCACCAAATGTCTTCCCAAAATCAATTATATATTACTACACATCATTGGAAAACCCAGAGATGAAAACTCTAGAATGGTTAGTTGGGATGGGTCAACACCCTCCTTGGCTCCATGGCTATGGAAACTGTCATAATGAGTACAAAATTACTGCTACCCAACTTTTAACAGAGGAGGTGGAGCTGAAGCGTGCATCCTCAATTCTTTTCACACTTACATGTAACCCTTCTTCAGCAAATGAAGGGGGTTCTTGTCTTTCATTATTCTTGCTGCAAGTTTTATAATCCCTTATTTTGAAACCATCATTTGCTAGCACTGACACCATATGTATCAAACACATGATCTGCAGAACAACTTCCAAGTGTAGTCAGTGGTATCTACATAGAAAATGAATGCAGAAGTCCTCATCATCATCGAGCTGGAATGGGTTTCTATTCAAGCATGCCTGGCAATGCTGTGTGGCTTACTGTGGCAATGTTTGCATCCGAAGGGGAAAGCTGCCATCTAGGCAGTGATGAAAATAAATGTATTAGCCACATCAGTTACATGGAAATGCCAGGAATAGTAATATATTTTATAGACTCATCTGTGTAGCTGACAGAATGTATATACATGTTTTGATGTATTTAAAAGCTTTGACTAAACCACAATGTGGTTTTGAATCTTTCTATAAAATAAAGGGGGGAGAGGCAGAGAGAAAAAGATAATTAACATAATCACTGGCTTATGGGGTTATCCTAAGAAACAAAATACCACAAATGCCATGAAATCATATGAAATAAGTGACATCAAAGTGCAAACCTGCAAGGAATTGTGGGAAGAAGGGAGGGAGGGCCAAAAAGAGCCAGTGTGGGGTTAGGGTTTTGGACAAGTACTGTGGAAACCTGAGTTCTAGTCCCTGCTTGGCCAAAAAGCTCACTGAGTGATGTTGGGCCAATCACTGACTCTTAGTCTAACCAACCATTGTTGTGAGGATGCAACAGAGAGGAGCAGGCAATGGAAGAGAGCACTATAGAATAAGCAGCTGGGTATTTAATGCAGTGTCCACCTTGGTCCTGAGATAGCAATAGGATCAATCCCAATATAGCAATAGGATCAATAGGACCAATATCATAACTGTGAGATCTGTGCCTGCTGAGATCTGTGCCTCAGTAGGAGATGTACTGGCAGTTCCTGATCATGGTCCCCATTGCCGCCTGTTCACATGTTACCTTCAAGAAAAGGAGTGGTAGGCCCTCCATTCCTTGCCTGCTACAGTAACACAGAGTCTGGGGAGGGAGAGATAGACAAGTAAATCAGTGGTGGTGAAGAAGAGGAGGTGGATGAAGTCAGGGATGGGGACCTCTGAGACCTTCTTTCTCCAAAGCCTCCCTACACCTAGAAATGGCTCTGGAGAACTGGGTGGAACAAGCAAAAAGGTAAAGAGATGGAAAATGTTTCCCTCCAATAAGGATTCAAACATTACTTCCAAACATTAATTACTACTTAATTGCAATTTGTGCAATACAAAAGAACCTTAACACTGAATTCACTTTTATGTCAGCCGTATTGTCCCATTTTTCAGCGAAATCTTCCATGTGCCACATCCACTTCAATTAGTTAGATTAAGCATTATGGACTTTTGCAAACGTTTGCTCACCCAAATAACAAAATTGTCCATTTTTGACCAATAGGCAGACTCAGACCTAAGGTAAAGCAATTTACATGTCTGTAGCATAACAATTCCCCTGCAGCACGGATGTGCACAAGCAGACACACACAAATAAGCAGTGGTAGTCCAGGAAAAGAGGTAGTGAGTAATGAATCTCATGCCTGAATGGCAAGCTGTAGTCCAGATTATCCTCATTTATATCAGTATGCTATACACTGTACCACAGTGAGGGCTGAGCTTGTTAGAGACACCCAACAGCCTCCACTTGCAACACTTACTTAATTTTGCATTTACAGTGTGCATCCCAGCCTGTAAATTCCAACTTGCCAGCTTAAGTTAATAAGGTTTTTCCTTAGAAAAAGGCCACAACCCAGTGCAAATTTACAGAGCCCTGAAGCCTGCTGATTGCAATGGGCTTAACCATGATTACTGTGATTGTGATTTCACTATGGCCAAAATACTGGTCTGTAGTCCCAGAATATTTCATATCAGCAAAAATAAATCAATCAATGTAGGGCACTCACATTTCTTTTTCCCTGGAAAATCCACTGTTGATTCTCCCTTTCAGCTGAAGCTGGGGATGGGAGGTGGGGGTGGGGAGCATCTCTTATACTGACAATGTTTGCTGTTGTTCTAATTAAATAATGTAAATGAAGCTGAAATGACCCATCTGCTAGTAAATATTGTGTTTGAAAGGCATTGCAGTTATTACTGGACTAGAGAAAGGAAGTATCAGTACAAACTGACAGCTTAAAATGAGCATTGCCATGCCATCATTTGTAAGGTGGATTGCTAAATCGGTCTATTCATACCACAGTGGCTACCATTAACACCTTCATTTTCTACATGCAAGTAATTAACCTTACTGTGCTGCTCACAGTATGCCCCATGATAACTTTAGTACAAATGCAGCAGTTGTAATATGCTGAAGAGAGAGAGGGAGGGAGGGAAAGAGGAAGAAAGAGGCATTTGATTGGCAAATACCTGCCAAATACTGATATATTATATGGCATAGTTGCAAGCCTTTTCTATGCCATTCATCCACTATACCATTTCCACCTTTCCATATGTGTGTGTGTGTGTGTGTGTGTGTGTGTGTGTGTGTGTGCATAACAATGTGATCCTGTGAAACAGAAGCAGGCAAAATGTAGCTTTCCAGATATTTTGGACTTCATTTCCCAGAACGCTATGCCAGCATGGCCAATGATCAGGAATTCTAAGGAGTGAAGTCCAACACTTCTGGAGATCTGCTCTCATCACACTCCTCACCATCCCCTGCTGTAAATGATGGGACCACATCACCTTTCATGGGGGCATAACTGTTAAGTAAAATGAACCTAAATCTAAAGACTTGTCTCACAAAGGCTGTTCATTTTCTGATAACACCATTTCACTATCTTCTAACTGAGCTGTAGTAACTGAGCCTTGTTTTGCAGTGCTATAGCCTCAAAACCTTTCCATTTGCTTTACAAAGTGCATTACTATTCCATGCACAGCCCCAAAGCATGGGGAAAGGTTGGTTTTCCTAGGATGACACTATATCCGTAAGCTACAGCTATGAATTTTATTAACTTGCTTTTTGTTACTGTTGTGCTAGAAATGGCATTAAGTGGCAACGCTAATGCATGGGTGAGCCTTCCAATGCTCCCATTCCAAAGCTGAGCAGATGGTAGTTTTGCTGTATTGCCTGCTTTTTCAGTTCTTCATTTCATGTGGCAACCCTTCCTTTTCTTATATAGGAACCTCAAGCTTCTTAGAAAGATATTAAATCAGGACAGGCTAAGGAAAAGCTCTGATAATGTGCCACCTCTGCTTGGCCCTCCTCCTTATTATGCCACATTGTTTTTAGTTTGTTCTTGTTGTTTCCACAGTGTCGGGAACTGTGGTCCCTGGGGCCTCTTTCTGGAATTCATGGGAAGCATGAACCTTGTTTTTAAACTTGAATGAATTCTAATGTCCCAAATATTTTGGATATCTTCTGTCTAGTTACCTGGCCTTCCATATTTATGGTTCTCTTCACAACTTTCCCCACTTCCAGCTGCTTTTACTGAACTGTCATTTAATGTTCAGAATTATTCTCTCAAAATCACATCAAATGATCATAGAATCAAATAGCTGGAAGGAACCAAAAGTCAACCACAATCCAGAATCATGCTGACTTTATGTCCAATTAAAAAAGCAGGGTGCCATGTGCAATGGAGGATGGAAAACTCTATAAGGCATATTTCCATTTCTATACTAGTCTGTATGAGACACAGCCTTTCCCTGACTGTGTGCTGCTTTGCTTGTCACTTTCCCACTGGCTCCATTATACCCATCAGGATGGAAAATCTGTATCAGCGTGAGCATGTTGCCCAATGCATTGCATTAGAACTATAGCAATAATACTATACAGTGTCATTTTCTGTAATTAAGGTAATGTTGATTATGCAGTATATAACAGGCCTGATCACATTCTGAAAGTATAAAACTACCAGGTTTTGGCCAATGATTCCTTTGTTGTGAAATAAACCCTCTTTCTACTGAATAAGTTACTGCTATGAAATAGCATTTCATTTCCTCTCTGTCATGGAATTATAAGAAGAACACTCCTATGCATTGCTACAACACCAGTGGACACAGTGTAGGACTTTACAAAATGGTGACTCCTGAATGCAGGAGTAGGTAGGATGTCTGAATGAGCTGAAAAGTCTTGGCCCATGTTTCTCTGTCTGTCTGTTTATCTAAGCCATTTCTATGCCATTCAATTAGCACAATGCTCTGACAATGGTGTACAGGATATGTGTAAATATAACAAATAACAGTCTATTAAAATGAGATTTAAACAAATTTGATCCATTGAATGGATTGATGGAATGGAATGTTTGATCCATTGAAAGGTGTGCTTATGGACACATTTTACCGAATAAATCAAGTAACATCAAGCTAAGTTCTGGATCTGGAAAGCACAAAAGAATCCTGAAGACAGCAACTTCCATCTTATATTGAAAGCAGGATGTGCCCAAACTTCCAAATTTTCAGAATGGCAAAATGCTAGTTCTGAACAAGCATTTTCTTTCAAGTACATGAAAGAAACAGTTTTAGATATAACAGAGACATTCCAATTTAGTATGTGTTTTCCTAATGCAGTGCTCCTGTGGACAACTCTGTGATGTTTTGACATATGTTTTGCTTGATTAATATGGAGCTGCCCACAGTTATTCTTAGAAAATTACAGCAACTTCTGGAATCAATCAAACAGTTGTTTTGTGTTTACTGAGTACCTCTTAGACATTGTGAAAGAAGAGTGAAGCAGTTCCATGTTTAACCAGAAGGTGACTAACTTGACATTCAAAATAAACTCAAATGACTATCCCTAGATTACTGGATCTTTGTGTGTGGCATAGGTAGAATGAATTCACACAAGCATTCATTGTGGGTAAACAAAACACTTGCCTCAGAAGAGGATGAAGGATGCTGTCTGTAAGATGAACTGTTACTATTGCTATCCATGTCACAACAGAGTTCCAGTTATCCCCCACCCTTGAATCTTCTATCAAGGAACAGAGAAAGCAGGGGGAAGTGTGGAAATTATAATACCATCGCAGGTATGCATCATTTACGGGAGGCATCCATAGTGGAGATGGGGCAAAAGCAGGACTTTTACATATTAAGGAAATAATATTACAGCAGCCTATCCACATGTGAGTAATTTTCATGTATGATCCCATCAAAAGTTCCAACGCCTAATTATGCTGGGTAGAAGGTCCTTTTATAAACAGTGCATGTTCAGCCAGGCTAGGAAAATCCAAACATAAATCATGTTTAATTGCTGTTAGGAATGTACCATCATTGTAAAATCCATTCTTTCTACATGAAGTGAATTCTGTTGTTCTGTCATTGATGGTACTGGATTTTGTTGCACAAATTCACGGAAGTGCAAATTTGCGCTCTAGAAAATGCATACCCCCCCAAACCAGCACATATGTTCACAGTTTAACCTCTGGGGAAAATGTGCTTTTTGTCAGTGTTAGTTTATTTACTGAATTATGGAAAGTGTGTGTGTGTGTGTGTGTAAAACAGTACACAGTTTCATGGTCTTAGTAAAAGTCAGTCTGCTGCAGAAACCAAGGGTAAAAGTCTTAGAAATGTATACTCATTTAACATTCCTAAATTTCTCACTACCTTAAGCCTCCTTTCCCAAGCTGTAAGTCCCAAAATCCTCAGTGAGAGAGCCCAATAGTTGTGCAGGCTGTAGATAATGAGAGCTGATACTGAACACATCTGTAGGGCAACACATTGGGGAAGACTGGCCTAAGCATCATAGCTGGCTTTAAAACAATTGTTTTGATAATTAATAAATGTATGTTTTAAATTACAGGCCAGAGCACCATGGTTTTAGTCTATTGTTTGTTGAAATGCTTGCATCATAACTCTTCATATAAGCCTTTATATCTTAACATACTAAACCTCTGAAGAAGGCTAGTTTGTTTTAAATGCGTCAGGTACTGGTTCTTGTAATATAGGAATTTTAGCACAGCATGTTGTTATCATCTTTGTCTACAAGCTTATACATGTATTGATAAAAGTCATATTGTTTAGACCTTTTGGTAAGGTTATCCCTATTCTTTCCCAACATCTAAGTATCATAACATATACGCTTTCTTTCATTTTCTCTCTCTTTCTCTTTTTTTCCTTTTAAGTTTTTCTTTATCCAAGCTATGAAAAATGTATCATCCAGCACCCAGCAGGATGCACTATTATATATGAAATAAGCTTTACCCATATTACTGAAATGACAAGTTCATTCTTGATTCTTCACATACAAAGCATAACATGTCCCTGTTGAAATCATTGCATTCAGAGAACCCAATCACATGTGTGAGCCTTATATTATTTTTTCCCTTTTCAAAACATTTACCAGCTGATACATATCTCTCCAAAAGGATAAATGTTTTTCCCCCTAAGTCAAAAGAAAAAACTATCTGAAAAGAATCAGATCGCATTAGCTCTGTTGAGTTATTCAAATACATACCAAGTTAATGAAGGCTAAACCACGGTGGGCCATGTTTTCGATAAATATTGCCGTGGCTTTTTGATCCTGATAACCCCCAAATGTTCAGCATGAGGGAGCTTTCATGGTCAGCTTTCAATAATTTTGATACTTGACTTAATCTGTAGCCCAGGGTTGTTTGTTTTACTTATCTTGACGGTACACCTCGTATTGAAAGGGTAAGAGAAATTAGAAACAGGAGTATTGAAAACTTTATATCCTCAGATAATACACCACTCTCTTCTCCCATTTTGTTCAGGAATCACAACAGTTGATCAGTTTCCTCAAGTGACTTGATCCATACGGCTGCCTGATGTTAGCACGGCACTCTTTTATTGATTGCTTTTATGATTATTGGTTTTACTTTTGTAAGCCGTCCTGAGACGTGATAGTGAAGGACAGCATACAAATGTTTTAAATAAATAAATAATTGTCAGGTTTGACTGGATATTTTGGGGTTTTTTACCTTCTTGTGACCAAAGGAGACTAATGCGGCGCATGAGTTAGAGTTCTGCATGAGACTCAGGGGATCAGGTTCCAGTCCCCACTGGGCAGCTTTGGACCCGTCACTGACTCTCAGCCTCATGTCTTTCACAGGGTTCTTATGAGCCCAGAATGGAATGAAGACCACATATGTTGCCTTGGGCTTCTTGCCAGTGGGGTGGGGACAACAGGGTATGAATACAATAAAATAGAAAAACACTTTCTTTCTCAATAGAATTTGGAGGCATGTGGGAATTACACATAGTATGTGAGTCAGGGTCTAGCATCTCTACTAAAGTAAAAATGAAATATCCATCTAGATTTATGTCTTTTAAATGTTGCCTAAATTAACTTACAGCTCAGCACAAGAGCCTGGGAACAATGGAGACAGGCTGTTTACCCTATCTCAATTTTTCCTTCCATTCTGATATTTGAATAATTCTTATTTCTTGAATGTGTCGCCAAGTATATCCAGTCTTGCTAGGCTAGGCTAGGCTTGCTAGGCTAGACCCTCTATTTCATCAGGAAACATCTCTAAACTCCATCCTTCGAGTCTTACTTTCTAGTCCATGAAGATCAGGCAAATCTGTCAGATGTGTAGTAATTAAGGGTATTCTTGCTGCATTAGTTCCATAAGGGTCCAACTCATGCATTACCTGCAGTGGCTTGGATGTCATCATTCCACATGTGAATACTCAAATAGATATTGCTGCAAGGACATGATGCCAACAGCAGCATACAGTATATAGCTAAGTAAATTCTTCCCTCTTAAAGGGAAGATGACCACACTAAATAGTTGATTATAGCAGTGCTGGGTGGGGATTGTATTAACCATAAAGGAGCAAGTTTCCAGCTTGGGGGTTCTCTGAGACCTCACACTGTGTGTGGAAGTGGTGGCAGCAATGACTAGAAATACCTTTTACCAGCTTTGCTTTAATGCAAGCTATCACCAGTCTAGATAGGTAAAATCTCAGTTATCTATGTAAAATTTAATGCAGGATGGACTGATAGACTACAGCTATGCCCTCTATGTGGAATTGCCCTTGAAGGGCTGGTAAAACTAGATGTTTGTGAGGGTTCAGTAGTCAGAACATTATGCCATATCACTAGATGCACCACTTTTGGTGTGTTCCTGTGCCCAAGTCAGAGTTTTAGTTCCAAATTTTAAAACCTTAATAGTTTAAGTCTGGATGGTTTGAAGGACGGCTGATACTCACATGAATCTGTCCATGCCCTGATATTGCTGGCCCACCACTGAGATCAGTTCGAATAACTGGCAGGTATTAAGGCGGCCCTTTCAGTGGCAGCCTTGTTCTGTGGGACTCCCAAGGCATGTTCTGTTGATCCCAGCAGGTATGGCCTTTAAGGGACCTTTGAAGACCCACAATTGCTTTGAACTGAACTGCTCTTAGTAAAGATTCTGCTAACTCTTAGAGTATAATTTTATATCTTTTGTTTTCAATTCCTGGATTTTTTACTGTCCTCACCCATTCAGATGCACTGAAAGCATTTTAAAGGTATGTTAAAGGAGTTATTCTTTGCTGGTTTCTCTGACTTTTGTGATTCACTTTTAATCCAGTGATATATTTTATCTGTATTATTCTATTATTTGTGGTTATTGTATTATGCATGTAGTAAACTTGAGTAAACTTATATTATAGGAACCATATGGCAGCCTTAAGAATCCCTGAAATAAATAGCAGTATTAACTATGGTGGGAGCAGGAGGAAGGACCTCTAGTGCAAGGAAAAAATAGTAATTTATATCACATCCAGAAACTGCATCCTTCAGCAGGGGTCTAAGAAGGAAGCTGCACCAACTATTCCCATTCTAGAAGTGGAGTTTCAGGTGGCTGTTGAGTTGTGTTATCAACACTTCCACATTGAGATATCTGTCATTCTGGCTCTGACAACAATTCCTAGATGTGAGGTACATTTCTAAAATAGTTACACTCATTGCTATGGATGTTGGAATTTTTAACACCAGTGCAAAATGTTCAGTGTGATTGTTTTTGTTTTAATTCTATCCATTACTGTGAAATTTTACAGTATTTTTGAAGTACATTTTAATCATATGTATCACTCTCTGGTGATTTCCTAAAAGTGTTTTGATGTTGTTTTATTGTGTATATTATAAGCTGCCTAGACAACCTATTTTTGTGAAAAAGTGGTTTATAAATGAAAGTCTAATCTATTTTTGAGAAATATGGCATTGATAATACAATTGTTCAGTTTGTGTCCACATAAAAGAATTAGAAAGCTTTCATGCCTTTAGTGATTCTATTTTCTGTGGAGGTTGCATGGAAAAAAATAACTTCAAAGTTAGCTATTTTGACAACTGTCATTCTTTCCGTGATGCACAGCAGTCTTGCAAGGTTGTCACTAAATAAAGGAAAACTTAGCTTTTCATCACTAAATGAAAGATCCACAAAAAGCTTATTTGGACCAGCAAGGTTGCTTACACCAGTTTTACATGGAATTCTAAAGGGAACCTTTTCATTCCATTGATAATCTTGTATTAACTGGAAACCGATAATAACAGTGCTTTTGCGTTTCTGTTCTTTTTTCTTTTCTTTTCTTTTCATCCATGGTCTCAAAAGCACTTTGCAAACATTAATTAATCCTCACAACAGCCCTGTGAGGCGGGGAGCTATTTGGTGAAATAATCCCTTTCAGTATGTTGCCTTTGCCGTAAGGGAAAAAAGAGATTGGATCAAAAAGCTCATTTCGTGCCAAAAAACTAGGAATACTGTTGGCAAGATGGGAGTCTTGTCACTGCAGGAAACAACTGTTCCAAGTGTGAATGCATTAGGAGAACAATGAATGCAGCCATAAATACAAGAACTGATAGAGATGATGGAAGAGGTTACTATTACAAGGTAGACTTGCTATGTTTGAAACATGCAACATACTTTGGGGGCTTTCCCCTCTTCCTCTTCCTCCTCCTTGTCATCTTTGCAAAATAAGAAGAAAGTGAGAGGTTGAGCTTGCCTTTTAGGTAAGATTTCCTGTGCTCTCTCAGCTCTTTAATAAAAAATGACTTCACAAATGGCACTTAAGGCTGACTGGTAAGTAATTGAAAAAAGGTCCAAATTGCCACCTCTCTGGGTGTGAAAAAATAACAAAATACAAGCTCAGGTTCTCTTGTTGCAACTGATAAAAGGAGCTGTAACCAGGTTATTCCATAGTCAAGGCAAACATGAAGAAAGGCACGATCAAGGAGGAATGGTAAACATTGCAGCAGAGAGGTTTTTATTTTATTTTAATTAATACTAATATTTCAGGCAGGCAGCAAATAAAGAGAGAGAAAAGTGAAAACTGGAAATTATACTCTGATGGATCCTGTGTGGGCATGATGGAAGATGCCCAAGAGGAAAGGAAAAATAAAATGAAGCCAGAAAACTATTAGAGGGCAAAAATAGACTGCATGGCTTGGAAAGGGAGAACAAAATCTTGTGTTCAATTAGCAATGTTTATTTGGATTTTATTCTGTACACTAGGAATATGAATGGTTTCTTCTTTTTCCCACTGAGAGCAGATTTTGAACACTAACCTGATCTGGGTCTGAAGGGGAATACAAGCTGTACGATGGACTGATTAATTACCAAAACTCTGAGTTCTTGTAGTCAGAAGGCTAATGTGTAAAAGAGAGCACTGAAGTCATAAAGATGATCAATATTTACATAAATATGTGGCCAGTCAAAACACTACTGGGATTAAGTTTCACTGTATCCTGAAACATAGGATTTAAGGATGATGGTTGCCCTTAACAAATTTAACCTTTGCCCATCTTTATCAATTTGGGTTCATTGCCTATGACATTTAAGGTAACCAAATAATCTTATTTTAATCTCAGGAGGATATTTTATTATCACTGCAGCACATTCAGAAGCAAAATACATGGAATTCAATGCTACTTATTTATGCATTCTTAAAAACTAAATGTCAGTTTAGGCTGAGTGTCAGTGACTGCCCGAAGTTACCAAGTGATCTTTCATTGCCATGTTGGTTAAAACTTGGCTCTTCTGAGTCTCAGTCCAACTTTGCTACCCCTACACATGTAGTCGCATTGCAGCCCAGCAACTCACTCCTTCTTTTAAAGAGTACTGGGGCAGGTGCTCGCAGGGAGACACCAAGAGTCCAAGGTCACACAAGCATTACCAGTAAATCAGCCCAGATTAGCAGGTGCTAGCTAAGCTTTGTGTTGTGCCTTTCATGGAGCAATTTCTTTAAGTCTCACCATCTGGTCGCTCTGTATGCTTGGCAATCACATGTGGCCCAGTCAGGATTTTCCCAGCTCATCTGAGAGTGCACATTGGCTTTTTGTGTTGTTGACTCTTTTACCTAGTATGCACTGCTAGGATGTGAGCTGCATTGCTGTTAGGAACATGTGAAAAAATGCTTGAATATAACTAGTGTTGATCCAAAATGTTTCTTTTGAGTAGGTTCACAGTTTTGTTTTGTTGCTGTCAAATCCTATGTGGTGACTTTTTGAAGTGGGAGAGAATTGCTTCAAATATGGTCAGATGACAGCTGGATCATGTAAACTTAATGCAGATCAGCAGGATATTCCAGGTTACCTAAAGGAGCACCTGCATCCATATATGCCCTCCCGCTCCCTGAGATCGGCAACAGAGGCCCTTCTCTGGGAACCCTCCGTGAAGGATATGGGGCAATGGGGCAGCATATAAGCTGTTTAAATAAATAAATTTAAATAAATAAATAAATAAATAAATAGTTGGGCCTGGTTCTAAGGGTATTTTGCCAAGATGGAGTTTCAGAGATTTGGCCTGAGGTAAAAGATGCATGTAGAAGTTTCCCATAGCAACAGTGTCTCTTGAGTCCACAGAAAGTATATTTGAAAATTTCAAAGTAAGTATTAGTAATTCTTTGTGTACAAAATATTATTTAAATAAATTACTTGTTTAATAATTCCTGGGTTTCTAATTTTGGTTCCCATAGCATACTAAACATCTTATAGAATTGCTGGTGGCAGGAAATGTCCAGCTTGTGGGAGTTGAGTTATAATGGCAGAGAGTTATTTAAATCTATAAATACAAGCATTAGCCATAAAATAAGAGACCTCATCAGTGGGACTGCCCAGTGAAGCTACAGTTTCCCCATAGGTGGTGGTGGTAGCAGTAGAGAGAAGGAAATCCTCAGGCATAAAATAAACTGAACTGTTAAATGAGAAATAAATTGATGGTGAACATCCAAAGGCACCAAGAAGATGAAAGGTGTTTCTATAGATCAGCCTTCCCCAACCTGATATCCTCCAGATGTTTTGGAGTACAAATCCCACCATCTCTGACCATTGGCATGTCAGCTGGTGCTGGGAGAGTTGTAGTCCAAAAAGTCTGGAGGCCTTTAGGTTAGTGAAGCCTTCCATGAACATACAGGTTATAGCTTTTGGATCCAAAGAGTGATGATCAGAATTCCTCTGTGACTTATTGGCATCAGAGCTTTGGAATTCAGGAGCATTTGATATCAGCAAGCCACCCTCAAGGTGTGGCAGGAGGAAGTGGAGGTGGACTAGAGGCTACTTCTCAGACCTTGAATGGAGATGACATCCATAACTAAGGGGGAAGTAGAGGTGGTCCTGTCTCCATCCATTGGGTTTACCACTCTTAGTTTTCTATCCTATATCATTACTAAGGTTAATGAACTTGTGGCTTTCATTCAGGCCAATGATTTGTGTCTTGTCTGTTATTCCAGGTATAAACATTATTTCTTTTGAATATGTATATATAGGATGGTATTAGTAGAGCTATGTTCCCTTTCTGTCCCATACCCCTACCTAGTGATTTATAATTAAAGGTTAGAATGTGTCTTCTTTCAACATTGTTATGCATAAATACAATCTTTTCAACCTGACACTCAGGAAGAATTCATTTAAACTTAAGTGCCTATCTACCAGGAAGACATAAATGAAAGCAGAATTATATTAAATATTAGAAAAGCTGTACTGACAGGCTAGAGAACTTGGAAGCTGTTGCTAATAACAAGATAATTAGGAATTCTGCAATATGAGTTTTGTTCATTTTCCTTTCTCAACGAAAACCATGCTGGAATTAATGTCTGAGTGCCTGCTATAGAATAGTGTATAAAACCATGAATGAATGAATGTCTCTAGGGAATTTAGAATACTTTCTCAGTTATAAAACTCCATAATATCATACATGTACCTGTACTATTTGATCTACTGGTTTTACATTAAACTAGTTTTTCTGTGCTAGGAGAGGGCAACTGGTTGTTCTTCAGATATTTTGGCCTACAAATCTCATGATCCTTCACAGTTATGCTTACTAAGGCTGTTAAGAGTTGTAAACCAAAACATCTGAAAAGTCACAAGTTGCCTAACTGTGCTCCGTACAAAGCAACCATGGAGATTAATAATGGAGATTAAAATATATAATATATTTTAAATATAAATATATATATTTAAGGTCACAATTAACACAGATCATGAAGCAACTCATCTCTGCTGGATTGGAGACACACCAGCTTGGCCAGCTTCTTCTAGAGGAGGCCAACTACCTCTTTTCCTACAGGCCATGACACAGCATGGGGGCAAGCCATGCCTACAGGAGACCAAGCAGAGTGGCCCACCTTCTGCCGCTCTGGTCACTAACCTTTTCAGCTTGTGACCATGGCAGCATGGGGAGTCTCTCACTGCTGATGCAAGCCATGGCCAGAATAGAAAGATGTATATATACATGTATTTGCCACTCTTTCTAGTGGCTCTGTAGCAGTTTGGCTTGCCCCTGCTGGATCATGTTCTTTGGGATGGGATGGCATGGCAAGTCACCTTGGGGCACAGAAACATCCTGACATTGTCCTCTTTTCAGTCTATGCATTAATCTACCATGGCTTTGAAGCCATGGTTTAGTGTGCCATGTAAAACAAGTGCCACTGGCTGAATGAGCATATACTCCTATTCACTTTTCAATTTTTTAAGCATCTCAAATTATCAGCCTTATTTATCAAGAAATTTGAGAATTTTCTTAAGTTTGTATTGAAAAACATATTTATATCCCCCTATCCTTTTCTAAGAATTAATTCATCCATTAGCATCTTGGGGTAACAGCCCTTTCCTAAGTTCTGCTTCATTAGTTTAGTTTGATTGTTCAAGGGTTGCAACACTCAGCATTGCCAGTCTGGACTTCAGAGAATGGGAGTTATGGCCCCACAACATGTGGAGCGCCAGACAAGTTCCACCCCTGTTTTATAGCTATGAATCCCATAGGAAAGAGTGGAGACCAGCCCCACAAGTAAGGTGTTTTTTTAAGACTGTTAAAAGGGGGCATGATTTTGTTCAAAGTGAAGGGAAACGTCTGGTTTCATAATACCCCCATACAAGCTTTTCCCTCGCAGTACATACACTGTCTATGGTTAATGCCAAAGAGTAGGTTTTCTTTCTTGATACATGATCAGTGAATGCAAGAAATTAGTGCCATACAGAATACATCAAGTAATTTCAGAGCTACCTGAGTGATGTATGGATACACTTATAATTCCAGGAATTTGGGCCCCATTAAAAGCAGTGGCAAAGCTCCCAGTGATCTGCATAGATCAGCACTACATCCTTAGCCAAATGAAAGGATAAATGAAATCCTTCAGTATTTTGAGAACTATATTTTAATTTGCGAATGTTCCACTGCTGGTTCATTCAAATGGATTCCTGTCATGCTTTTCTTTTTGCAGCATTGTTTTTATCTGTGGCTTTCTTTTGAACGGAATGCTAAGCATTATAAGGCCTTATTGCCATGTTATTCAGAGCTTGGGTCAGTATAGATGTTGCTGCATGGGTTACACTAGAGCTTAGAAAGCAGTAAAAACTTTCAAAACAGTAGAAATGTTTAAACCAAGACCATAGTGGCATGCTGAGAAAAGTAGCAAAAGATCAAAGCATTGTGCTCTAGACTCTGATAAAAAAGGTATTCTATTTACTGATAATGCAGATATGCCTCACGTTAAGTTATTTTCTTAACTGGGAGCTATAGGCTATGTCATCCTCTGCACCTGAACTCATTTAAAAAGCAAAGAACTCCCTCCTCCCCATCCCTACCATAACCCCTGCAAGGTCTTTCCAGACTCTGAAGAGATAATACTTCAGAGGATTAAAACAACAACAACAACAACAACAACAACAACAACAACAGTCTTCTATCATTCCTGTAACATTTTTGCATTGCAAACATTTGAATCTAATTCTGGATTAGATGATGATTACAATTACTCTGCTCCTTTATATTTCAACTCTATGTTCTTTAATACAGCCGATAAATATGTGATGGAGTAGATAAATATGATAACAAATGATTTTGTTTCTTCCATTCCTGGGCTCCCTTGGGAGTGCTGATGTTCTGCTTTTCTCAACCCTTTGAATTTCCTCATTCATTTTACTGGAGAAACCCAGAGACCTGTCACTAGTAATTCTGGGTCCCTACTAATTCTGGGTTTTAATTGTATTTGTATTATGTTTATTTATTTATGTGAGCCGTCCCGAGGCTATAAACGATGGGACGGCATGCAAAAAATTATAAATAAATAAATAAATAATGTTGAGGAGAATGATGGGATCTCCATGTAAAAACTGGGGATGTGTCAGTGTGTGAATTCAGAATCCCTGAATTCCACCCTGAAAATTGTTCTGAGTCATGTCTTTATGAAACATACCCCCTCCTTAACATGTGTGTATGTGTATGTGTGTTTTCCTGACTATATCCCCAAATCTATACATCAGATGGGCATATTTATTTGTTTGTTTGTTTGTTGCATGAGTCTGCCTCCCCATAGCCAGAGGCTCTCTGGGCAGCTCACAGCACAATCATAAACAATAATACAGATAAAAATAATAACTAAAACTATAGAACATAATAGAATAAAAATACAATGTAAATATGAACCTATAAATACAACAGGATGAAATAAATACAATATAACAAATAAAACAACAACTAATAAAACAATAAAACAATAAACCAGCAGCAAAGCCAATGGTCATAATCTAAAAACAGATAAAAAGTCTTAACTTGCACCAAAAGCATGGTAAAGTGGGTGCCAGTCTCACCTCCCTTGGAGAGAAATTCTAAAGGTGAGGTACAATGACAGAGAAGGTCCTTTTCCTCACCAATTCCCGCTTCACCCCACTGGGGGGGGTGGTCGTGAAGGAGGGCTTCCATTGATGACCTGAGTGGTCTGGTAGGGATGTATGGAAGCAGGCATTCCTTTAGATATCCCAGTCTCAAGGCATTTAAGGCTTTACATGTTAGCGTGAGCACTTTGAATTGGGCCCGGGCAATCACAGGCTGTCAATGCAATTGGTGAAGGACCAGCATGATAAATTCTCTAGGGTTGGTCCATGTTAGTAACCGTGGTGGTCTGTTTTGGAATAAGTGAAGTGCTTGGACTGTCTTCAAAGGCAGTACCACATAGAGTATATTTTTCAAATGTATACCTCTTTTCTCCTATTCATTAAAGTGTGTTTTTCAAAAAATATGCAGTTTCCTACACATTTTTGTGTATATTTTCCAAATGTATGCAGGTTTCAAGCACTTTTTGTTTGTTCCATGAATCACACTGGAAGCTCAGAAATGTATGGACTTCAACTGCCTTCGACTATCTATTGTCTTTAGATTCACTTTTAATTCCAGGCAGTGCAAACTTCTGTTCAAAAATCAACTAGAAAAAAAATCTTATATAACCAGGAAACTGAATCAGTGTACACCCAAGGTTCTAAGTCAGGGTATTCATTATCCTATGGAATTGTAATGTTTGGATGTAATAGACATCATGTGTCTAATGGTGGGCTCTAGGCAATGCAAGTTTATGCCACACACACAAAAATTGCATTTAAGATGCCCTTGGAGGGTTGTTGATTTTGTTACACCAGACTAAGGGAGAATTCCTTCTGGAATTCATCACATTAATAGTCTATTTCATGTATGTATCTTCTTGGTCAACCAACTACAATTATCAGTTGATGATTCACAGGGGTAAATGAGGCATTGCATAATTATCAACACAGATAAAGAACTGGTATCACCAGAAGGCATCTCAAACACAATGGTTTTCGATGGAGAAAGTTTACACATTCAAGTTACAAGAGCTCTCCCTGAACAATTGGTGCCTCTGCTTTATGCATTCAACTTTATTTTTTATTATTAAGATAACTAATAACTCACCATTCCAAAGTATTAAATGCTTAGGGCTACTAACGAATGCATTAACCTTGGGCAACAAATTATTGCAAAAAAATGTGTAGCCAGTCAACAATGGGACCACACCGATCTGAAGTGACATCCATGCATGTATGAAATAGATGCAGCAGCCAAGACAGCCATTTTTTAGCTTTTCCAGAAATACATGTTTAAGCAACTTGTAGAAACAGCTCTTTCCCACACACACAAATTTATTTGAAATCCTATAGTTCCATTTCAAATTAATTATTTTCTCCACAGATATCTATTTTGTCCCTTGGTTACCAAGCAGCTGCATATATTCTGTATCTCTACAGAAGAGTTAATATTGGAATCGGTATTTGACATAGTCCATGAATCACATTTAACGCGTGGGCTGTTTTAGGCCAAACATTTTCTTCTCAATGGTCTTGGCTCTGAACCACCAACTCCACTCATGAATTTGGGCAAGTAGCCCATTTCCTGAAGAGCTGCTTGGATCTCAATTCGCTTTCTGCTCTTTGTGCTACTGTAAATCTTTTCAACAATAGAAGTACACTAACATTGTGCTAACTGAAAGAAAATCATTTGCTGTTTGAAAAGAATATGCAAGAGAATGTTGTTTGCTGTAGCAAAATTATGGCAGTGCAAAATGAGAGCCAATATTAAGGACGATGTAGAAACAAAGGAAGCTTCTTAAACTGAGTGAGACCACTGAAGCAGTTCTTCACCGTTTCAGGCAGGATTCTTCCCTTGTCCTACCTGGAGATACCAGAGATTGAACTTGCAGCCTTCTGCATACAAATGCACACATTTAGAAATGGGTTGGGGACTTGTAACAGAGATACCAGCATTTAGATCCCTGTTTGACCATCCAGATACTTGTGTTTAGCCAAGATGTTCATTTGGCTGGACCAATATTCACTATGAAGGAACTTGGCTCCTGTTTCCCTAAGTCAGCCTTATCTGAAGGTGTCAAAGGTCTAATGCAGCAGGTAGAAGCGGCACTGCAGGTAGAACGGTATCAATAAGCCTAGCTGAATTTAAATTTCCCACAGTGCCCTTAAATTAAAACAGCATTTTGGGGAATTGAAACTGCAGCAAGACACAGTTGCCTGGGATTATCCAGAGTCCTTGATCAGATATATTTTCAAAAGGTAATAGACCAGAGCAGACATATGTAGTGGTCCCTGCCAGGACACTTGGGCCCCAGCAGCTTCCAAGGATGCCAGGTGTCTAACTAGACCTATCATGGGCTGGTATTGAACAAGATACCTCCCCACACCAAACCTACTGCTCAGGATTTCCATGAGAATGCAGTGGAATAAACCTGTGCTTGATTCCCAGAGATCATTGGAGATACAAATGAGATTTTAAAAACCCAAACCAACATAGATGGGCTGTTCTTATAGATCCTCTTGACATATTTGTTAACATGTTATATCATTGAGCAGATGCCATAACACTGTCTTCTTTAAAAAGTATATCCCTTCTCTATAATTTTGCTACTAAAGCTTCAGTCTTAGGTACATTTATTGAAAAGTGGAGCCCATGGAATAAAAAGACAATTACTTAATTTACCTATTATTACTATACCATTTTCTGTGGATGTTTCAAAGTTCTTAATACAGGAATGATCAAATAGCAGATATTCAAATACACTAATCACCAGTGGATTATAATGCGCTGGATCACACCTCAGGGAAAGCTTGCATGAGGGGATAGGTCTTGAACAGATGTCTAGAGATAAACCATGAAGATGCCTAATTAATGCCAATGGTAAGTGTGTTCCAGACAGGAGGTACTGCAACACTAAGGGATGTGGCATAGATACTCCTGAGGCAAACCTTAGAAACCTTCAGAATCATCAGGAGACCACAGGGATGAAGCAGAGACATAAGACAGTCTCTAATGTAACCTTGTCCCAGGTTGTTCAGGGCTTTCCACGTTAACCATGTTTTCTTGTTAACAGAAATGCAGAAATAATACTCAAAGGCTGTGGAAGATGCCAGCTCCAATACCAATGGTGCTGTGCAGCTGCCCTGGAGGTTACTGTGAATTTTAAGGGGCTATCCATGGTTCCAAATCAATTTTATACTCTGAAATAAAATCCAGAGTGGATACACATCCCTGCTGAGACTGGATCCAGCATCTACCACTGCTTATAAGTATATGTGCTTCACAGGGAACATGCATAGGATTGCACTGCATGGAAGCTGAAGCTGACATAAAGTTATTTTTACTTGGATGTTATTATTTATTCTTAATTGTAGTAGTTGTATCTTGCTGAAGGTGGGATATTTGGGTTACATCATGTGGTACACAAGTAGGAATAACCTAAATCTTGCAGATGAAACAAGGGTACAGAGGACCCAAGGACCCTGACCATTAGAATACCTGACCTCTGCTGCCACTGGCAATTCACTTACTAAATGCTATAGTTCAGCTAAAGGATCCAGAAATATGCAACAATATTTTCCAGGGTCTTTGTTTGAATCCTAGCTTGACCATGTAGCTGGGTGGTGACCTTGAGCGTGGGTGATCATATTCCATACCAACCTCTCTCTAAAACTAGAGAGGGGAAGAAATCTAGTAAGCTACAATGTGGTGAGATACTTCAACTGCCAAATTAAGACTGGGGAGATCCATGTACCAATAATAGGCTGCCTTTGGGCAACCTTAGGACAGTCTCAATCAGCCCTACCTACCTCAAAGGGTTCTTGTGAAGATAAACTGGATAGCAGAAGGGAAAATGTTATGAACTAACAATGATGCTTAAGATAAAGGAAGACAAGAAGACACTTTCAAACAATCAAATAACAAGCTTATTTCAGCAGGCACACGAGAATTACATGCCTCTTTTGGATTCCTGTTCTTGTCTCCATCTGTTGAAATGGAGTATTGCCCTTATCACAAGTTTGGTAAGCCAACTTATTCTGGCATGAATGCTAGGCAATGGCAGTCTACAAAACACAGCAAGCTCCCTGGCTTCTTCAAAGGCTGCTTTCGGAGAGGATGTATTGGCATTGCATGCCTCTTTAGACATCTATACACCTGCTGGTGCCTGGAGGCCAACCACAAGGGTGAAAGAGAAAGCTTGTCAAAAACACACTCTCACAAGCACACACTGCATGACAGAGTGCTCAAGAAAATGGGCAAGAAGATGAAAAGACAAAATGTTAAGCAGATAACATTTGAATATGTAACAAGGGAGTTTGTGATTCTGAGCAACTCTGTTGATTTATGAAGCTCCCTAGAAGCAGTTGAGGGCATAGAATAATAATAAAAAAAGTCTCTTAGCAAGAACATTGAGGAATGCAAGAGCCAAAGATGAGTAGTTTTATTTTATTTTAATTTCTTTACCATCTTGAAACCCTGCTGGCAGGGACGGATGAAATATATGTTCTATACATTTGTTTTTATTTTTAAAAACAGATTTAACCAGTTCACACCTCCTGAGCCTGTTAGGGAGCCAAGACAGTATTGCAGATCAAAATCCACATTTTTATGAGTCATTGCATACAGTTCATCATAAGGGGAAAATCTGCACCAAAATTTGCCTCTTAAAAAAATTACCCACAAAACTTCATTACAAGTATGGAAAGTACTTGGGAATTATGTACATTTACAAATATGCATGAGAATGCATATTAGGGGAAATGCACACTTTAAAATGTATTTCTGCATGATTTTTTAAATGAAGAAGCAGGATGGAATGAACTTGACCTTAAAAATCTGCCAGTCTTGGAAATAATGTGATTTACAAGTCTGTCCATCCATGCCTACTGGTAAGGAATATAATCAGTCTTTTAACTACCATGGCAAAAATCCAAAATGCCAGGGACACTCGTAGGCACACAGCCCCAGTGAATCAAATCAATTTTTTTCTGGTCTGTAGAGGAGATGCTGTAGGCACAGACCCCAAAGGGTTTCCAGACATGGTGCGGTGGAGGAAGTGAGCCTTGTTCCCACAGAGATCTCTGTATGCAGCCTTTTTAACAGAGGGGGTCAAGAAGCAAACCCAGGACCTTCTGCAGAAATAGCCTGTATTTCCCTATTATGCTATAGAAACATGCATGTCTCAGAGCATGTGCATGCCAGAATTGCTTATTTAGGGTGTAAGTCATTAAAAATGATTGAATCCAATAGTTTTATTTGTTGTTTCTTTTCTTCATTAACTTATATCAGTTTGCCTCTTTGGCCTTTGCATTCTTGAATTATTTTGAAGGATGGTTTAAGTGGAAACTTGTAAGCATAACATGGTTCAAGATATACTTTTGTCCATAATGAACTATTATTACAAAATGTATATAAAGCAAGCTCCCCACACAAGAAATAGTAACTATCCCAACTCCCATTTTTCTTAAGTTATGTTGCAGTTTAACAATAGACGGTGGGTCTAGCAAATTATGAGGGATGCATGGCTGCTTCAAACACTCACATATCCATGGTAACAAGAACGGACATTACATACTCATGTTCAGCATTGCCCTGACCTCCAATAACATCAGACCCACTCCTTCTGTGGTCATTCATACATGCAGTTGAACTTGTATCTATACAATGCATGCAAAGGTCACTAAAATAATAGGATCTTTTGTAGAGGTGGTGTGCCTGCACAACAGAAATGCACTAATCTAGACTAAATTTATAGGAACCTTAATTAGCTCAGAACAGTGAGAAAGATTCGGTTTGCAAGTTTTATTTTACTGCACAGAAATACAGAATGCTTTACAAAAA
Organism: Varanus komodoensis; assembly: GCF_004798865.1. Lineage (NCBI taxonomy): Eukaryota > Metazoa > Chordata > Lepidosauria > Squamata > Varanidae > Varanus > Varanus komodoensis. The sequence continues at coordinate 1,745,221 of NW_025335641.1, forward strand.
TAAAGTATTTACAGAAATGGCATGACTGATTACCACCTTGTAACAGTGGAAGAGCCAGCAAAGATAAAGGTGTGGACTTGGGGGGCAGTGTTGAAGAAATGGTGTGGACACTCTGGAGCTAAAACTATGGCAGGCAGACCTGAAGGTACAGTCACATAGGGTGGCCCACATGGATGGCAGAACAGGTCAGCTTAGAGGAGGGCTATATGAGTCAATTCAGGTTTGAAATTCTTTCTGTACATTCTAACGATGAATGAGGCTGAAGGCCAAATGGGACTGGGACAAAATACTGAAAAAATATTTTAGCTTAAAGCTTTCACTGCTGGACACATGGGAGTATTTCACAATTTTCAAATGGGAGAAACCTGCACAAAAGTCAGAACACCACCAAACAATTTGTGGGTGTGGGAAAAGGAGCAGGATTAGGGGAAAGGAACATGGCCGTCTGAAGAAATCTGGATTGGGACCCTAGATAGTCATGATTTGGACCACAGACCTGGAGCTCAGCAGCTTAATGTGGAGAAATATGTGGAAATAGTGGAAGAAATTAGATTAGAGAGCCTATGCATTTACTGTTTCAGAAGAAGGACTAAAGCAAAAGGGGATTCATTTCCCAGTAGTCCACCATCAGTTGGAACCAACAAGCCCTGTTGCATTCCTGCTTGCTATCTAAGGCTGTCAGGAAAGAAGAGGAAGCATCAGCCAGATGGATGATGTTCGCCCTTCTTCTCCATTAGCTCCAAAACAGCAGATGATGCCAGCAGGGAAGTAGAGAAAGCTTCAGCCAACTGGATGAATTTAGCTCCTCTTCTCTACCAGCTCCACCTCCCATTTCAGGTGGGAGATGAGCCATGTTCTCCTGGGCCGTCTTCCAAAGATACCTTGGTGAACTAGGGAATGTGGTTCACCCCCCACATTCTTGTTTGGGGATCTGCCCATGGGCACCCAATCAAGCAAGAGTTCAGGGTAGAGACATGCTAACTAGGGTCTTCTTGGGAGGAGGCCCAGGAGGATGCAAGCCCTGCCTGCCTCACCAATTATCTTGTGAGTTAATCCACACAGTGGGTGGGAGAAGACTCATTCTCTTGGGCTTGCTTTACTTCTTCAATGTTATGCCATGTGGCTTTTTCAGTTGTGTGTACCTGGCCAATAACTCTTCCAAACAATAACATTTGAAATATATATTAATGGAACCACTAAAATCATTCTATCAGTTATGATTTATACTGTAAAACTAAGGTGACCTTTAAAACATGCATTTCCTTTTACTTAGTAATCTTTAATAATTTCTCCTTTTGCCTTTGTTAATTATTTCTGTGTGTATTTAAAGATTTGCTTTTCACCTTTAATCCTCTCTGAGTTTACAACAACACTGAAGCAGAAGTTGATTTTCATACCATTTGCCCTCATTTCATGACAGCATGAAAAAACCTCTTTGTTCTGTCGGAAACTTTAACAACTTCAGCTCAGGACACACCCAGCGATTTGGGAATGGATTATTTCACAAGATGATTAAAAACAACAAGCTTGGATTTCATTGTATAGAAAGCCAGAAGCCTAAATTTATTTGCATAAGGAAAGTTGTGAAATGTATTCAACTGTTATCACACTTAGACATAACTGGTTTAGCATATCCTTAAAACAGGGATGGAAGCAAAACCAGTAAGCATGTACATTTGTTTTTAATAGCCCCCTTTCTGTTATACATTCTGCAGTCTTCTGCACTCCATATTACCAAACCATTTAGTCAGTGATAAAAATTAGAAGTGATTTGTCCAACGAGGCCCTAATCCTATACATGGGGGTGGGGTGCAACTCTCAGCATGTCCCAACCCTCCATTCTGGCTGGGACCTACTGGGTACTAGGTTTTGTTTTCTGTCTGAACATGCATAGGATTTCACTTTTACTGAACTAACATGTTTACTGAAGCAATGCAGCCAAAGGGGCCAAAGTCCAAGTCCAAAGTCCCTGGAACCCCCAACTGACAGCCCTAGAGCAGCTGCTCAAGTGGAAAACTGGAAACAGCCCTGATGTGTACAGGCCTGCTAGGGTAGGACTGATTCTTATTACAATTGCACCTTCTCTTCTCTTCTCTTCTCTTCTCTTCTCTTCTCTTCTCTTCTCTTCTCTTCCATTTTATAGTTAGGGTTGATGGTATTTTAAGATATATATTATCCCTTTGTATAACAAATTTATACTTATTCTAAAGGAAATGTCTTTAGCATCAGGGCAGCAGAAGCAAAGTCTGTTTTATTTCTCTGGATGAATAATTGTAAATGAATTTAAAATGCAAAACTGCACATGTTCTGACTATTTCATTTTTTAAGCAGGGCTGGCAAAATTTTGTTTTGTAACTTGCTCTAATTATAAAGTATGGATGGTGAGGGTGAGGGGGAAATGTTGCTTGTATGCCGCAGTTAACTGGAACTGGTACTCTTGGTGAGGTACTCTTGCTCACAAGGGGTTGTGGACAGGATCTTAGCCTCTGCTCTCAGGCGCTAGCATTTTCTCAGGCTGAGCGGTTGTTGCACCTGGCAGCTCAGAGGAGCAATGTTCTCTGTGTCTCATGTCCCTGGATTGTTTAATAGGGTCTACCACTACTAAAGAGCCCAGTGTGTTGTCTCCACAGCTGCTGGAGAGCCTCAGCGGACACTACCATCAGGGGTGGTGGGAGACCATAAAATGAGGAAAATGGTCATCATTAACTGTGTTCTGATTGTAACTTGCTGACTTTGCATCAATAATTCAAGGGGAACCACTGAGAACTAAGCCAGCCTCTACCTGCTCAGCTTCACCTTTTCCCCTGCATAACCTGCTGGATAGTGCTAGTGTAAGACAAAGTCCTTGAAGCTAGTTTATATGCAAATCTAAGTTTATTTTTCTTTATAATTGTTACATACTGTTCCTCAAGTAATAAAACATGTGAGCTATGAACAACAAAATGAACAAAAATTATTATCATGGCAAGGAAGAGTATTGTTATCACCATTATCACCATTGCACTACAAAAGATCTAGGACTAAGTCACTAGGCAAACTCATTAGGTGTCCTGATGGGTAGGCAACAACTGTTCAGAATGGCTCAATGCATTTCCTTTCTCATTATTATTTTTCTCCCACTTCTACACCCTCACATCTGTACTGTTTCAGTTCTTCTACACAGAGCATCTCCACTTCCTAAATTCCATGCAAGGGTCATATCCGTATCACCACAATTTGCCCTTATTGACCCAATTTGGAGAAACAGCTTCTCCTTTCTTCTTCCTGTGATATTGAGAGGTTGGGAGTAGGAAACTGGTACAGAGATCATTATCAGGGCTAGATGGGGATGTTGTTGCCACACTCAGTCTGTGTTCCCCTAAGGAATGAGAGAAAGCTGCCTTCCCCCACAACCAGCAGGAACTAATGGCAAAATACCTTCAAGTTAGATACTTTAGCATGGATTCATTATCTAGAATCATCTGCCTATCCCTTGATGTCTATTCTGTTGTACTCCAGCCACTTCCTCCCAGGAGACCTTCTGCTATTTTCTTTTCCTGTTGACTATTTTCAAGACTGGGCCAGATGCAGCATATTAATGCAGATAAGTTTAGAGGTTAGAAATATATGAAAGGCATTTACCAGGCCTGAATCTGTAAGTTAGCTGACCAAGGTCATAGAAGATGTACACATTCAGTACAAGACTGAACTGAAATCCACTGAGGCCCACAGTGTGGTTGCAACTCCATCATTCCTTCCTCTTGATATAGGCTCACCTTCAATTTTCATAATACCTTCTACATCCCTTCTTTCTTTTTAATTTCCTTTTGGCAAAGATAACCTCTTTGTAGATTCATTTTTATATAATGAATAAGCTTGTTTTTTATATTTGAAATAGCTTAAATTCAACTGTCAAAACATAGCATACAATACTAAGAATTAATCTCTTTTGTTCCCAAGCCACCATTCACCATCTGAATACCTTATAATTACATCAACAGTGAACTCTGGAAAAAATGCAGCAGACTAATGAGTGATAGGAACAAAATATATAAAAAAGGGTAACTTCAGTGCAAATTGTTAGATTTGCATTTACTCTCAAGATTTTAACCTTCAGAGATTAGAATGTACATATGAAAAGAGACTGACAAAATAGTTTTAAAGTCCTATTTGTTTGACTCATGGAACCGTAGCTATGTTTAAAATTCACCCAGTAATATGGATGTTCACATTAGTGTGCTTTCATTTCAGCAGGTATTACTAAATTTGAGCAAATACAGTGCCCATAAATTTTGGGGGGGCATCTCCCCCCCCCCACACACAATACTTTTATATGTAAAAGAATAAAATAAAATAAAAACCACATTTTGGAAATAAGAATCAGAACCCAAAACATGCCTTAGACTATGAGCGATGAGAATTTTTCAGTATGAGAACCCAATTCCATTTTAGAGAAGATCTCAGGGGCACCATTTCAATGGTGGGCAAGGCAAAAGACGAAACAGAGCACCAAAATATCAAAAATATCAGCATATATTAGCTTAATGCTTTTACTTCAAGTAACCCAGCCTTAGGAAAGGAATTTTAATCTTATGAGAAAGCAGAGGAATGCAGATAAACCTGTGCAAAAGCTGACAAACCATCAAATAATTTTCAGCTGGAACAAAGGACGCCACTAAAAAGATGCTTAGCCATCTGAGGGACTGAGAAAGGTTAGTTTGGGATCCTAGGCTGGCTATATTTGGATCACAGACCTGAGTTTCAGCATCTCGTATTTACAGAAAAAGCCTAGTCTATGCATCATAAGCAGCAATATCACATTGTTTCTACGAAGGGCCAAGCTGTGTGAATTCATTGAATTTAGGATGAATAAGGCTTTAGAAGTATTAATGAGCACCTTGTATTGGGCTTGGAAGCCAGCTGGCATTCCATGATGTGAAGAGAAAAGGCATGGCAGGTTGCTGAAGGTTGAAATATGATTATCAGGAAATTGTTTGAGTCCAAATAGCATGCATCTTTTTCTTTCCATTCATATTCTCTAGATGATAAGCTGCAGGGATGATGCTTAACTTTTGATAATGCTTTTTTAAAAAGAAAGGAAAAAGAAACAAGTCAAAAGCACATGTCTCAAGCAAGTCTTTATTGACCTTGTGAAGAAGACTGTACCAGGACCAGATGAAATGGTCTTCGTGTTATTTGCAAACTCTGCATTCAATTAGCTGTGTCTCAGAACTCAAAACATTTAATCCTGAGCCAAGAGCACAGAAAGGATACCGCTTTGTATTTTGTGAGAATAATGACACCATAGATGTTCAGCCAAATTTTGAGGCGGCTTCTAAATGCCATTTTAAGGGGAAGATTACTGAGTGAATTACCCGTAACTGTTTGTCACCTCCCACAGCTCACCCACAGAAAAGGAGCATTGAATAGGTCTTCTAATATTTTTTTTCTTTTTTCCTTTCTCTTCAAATCAAGTCAAGTGGAATATAAAGGCTTTATTTCCACTGAAACCTTGTGTGTGAAATTAGAGCTTTGGAATCTAAAGTTTCCCAGCCACCGTTTTTTAACAGTAAGTAGTTAGCATTTAATTACTTGACTTTTACATGGTACAACCTCTAAGACCTCACTGACTTGCTGAATCTTCAGGTGCATTGTTCAGATTGTTCAATGGCTCTATTTAGCTTGTTAACACCTACAATGTAGGATGCCAAGAAAGAAGGAAAGGCTCCACCAATTACACTTATACATTTGATACATTAAGCAAATGGGTTTTTTTTCAGTATTGCTAGATTTAAAATAACTTTAATGATCTTCTTTTTCTCTGGACTAGGCAGGGGGTGGGGGAGACGTGGAACAGCAGCTTAATGACGCTGGAGCTGTTGTTCAGAAATGGTTGGCACTCCAGTGGTTCAGGCCCAGCCTCTGCCGGATGGAGTGAGCTCCCATCAGTCACTCTAAGCTCCTAGCCAACCTAGCCGTTCAAAAGCATGTAATGTGAGTAGATGAATAAGTACCACCTCTGTGGGAAGGTAAAAGTGCTCCAGGATGTCATGCTGGCCACATGACTGTAAGGTCATCTTGGGACAACATTGGCTCATGGCCTTAGAAACAGAGATGAGCACTGCCTCGTATTAACCACTGGATAAGCAGAATAAATTCTACAGGGACTCCTACAAGGCCATCAAGTCTAATCCTTTGCTCAGTTCAGGACACCAAGCTACACTGTCCTGCCCAGGTGGCTGTCCAGTTGCCCACAACCTCCCTAGGTAATTGGTTCCATTGTTGTACTGCCCCCAAATACAGGAATCTCTGCCTGATATTTAGCCAGAATCTAGCTTCCTGTAACTTGATCCTATTATTTTGTGTCCTGTACTCTGGGATGATCAAGAAAAGATCCTGGCCTTCCTCTTTGTGACAGACTTTGAGGTACTTGTAGAGTGTTATCATATCTCCCCTTAGTCTTCTCTTCCTAAGAAGATAAACATGACTAGTTCTTTCAATCTCTCCTCATAGGGGTTTGTTACCAATGCCTAGATCATGCTTATTGCCTGCCTCTGAACCCTTTCCAGCTTGTCTGCATCTTTCTTAAATTTTCAGAACTGGACACAGTACTCCTGATGAGGCCTAACCAGTGCCAAATAAAGGGGGAACCAGTATTTCATGGAATTTGGAAGTGATACTTCTATTAAAGCAGCACAGAAGAGCATTGGCCCTTTTTGCAGCCACATCACATTGTTAACTCATGTGATCTACAGCTTGTGATGTAGAGCACTGCCAAGATCCTGCTCACTTGCAGTATTGTTGAGTCAAGTATCCCCCATCTTGTAATGATGCATTTAGTTTCCTTTTCCTAGGTGCAGAACTTGGCCTTTATCCCTTCTGAATTTCATTCTGTAGTTTTCAGCCCAGTGTTCCAGCCTATCAGAATAATCTTTCTGTTTTCCAGGATATTAGCTATCCCACTCAGTTTTGTGTCATCTGCAAATCTGATCATTGTTCCCTGCACTTCCTCATCTGATATTGAAGAACACTAGGCCTAAGACTGAAGCTGGTGGTACTCCAAATGTTACCTCTCCCCAGTTTGAGAAGGTGCCAATGATGAGCACTCTTTGAATCCAGTTCTGTAGCCAGTTGTGGATCCACCTGATCATAGTTCCATCTAGCCCACTTTTTGCTAGTTTGCTAATCAGGCACTTTGTTTGGTAACGTCAAGATAGATTATGTCCATAGCATTCCCACAGTCCACCAGAGAGGATACCTAATCAAAAAATGAAATCAGAATAGTCTGGCAGGATTTGTTCTCAAGAAATCCATGCTAGCTTCTAGTCATCACTGCATTGTTTTCAAGGTGTTTGCAGAATGACTGCTTTAGAATCTGCTGTAGAATTTTCCAGGGATTGTTGTCAGACTGGTTCCAGGTTCTTCTTCTTTTTCCTTTCTTGAAGGGAGGGACAAGATTTGCCCTTCTCCAGTCATCTGACACTTTCCCTGCCCTCCAACATAATAGACAATGGTTCTGAGAATTCTTCCACCAGCAAGTTGATGGCTCTAGGATGGAGTTCATTGGACTGTTGAGTGTTATTTGTTCCCACATGTATAAGAAGGAAAGGGATACATGTCAGTGGGCTGTATGAGCCTTGGCAATCTTTCGGTTATATCACTAACCTGCCATCCAGGGAGATGGCATGCCTGATGAGTCTATGAGTCTTCCTAACATACATGTGTTTCCATCCCATATAACAGGGAGTCTCCCACAACTAATATTCATAAAATCATAGAATAGTAGAGTTGGAAGGGGCCATGAAAGCTATCGAGTACAACCTCCTGCTGTTGCAGGATACCATGTTGCACCATCCCACTCAGATGGCTGTCAAGTTTCTTTTTGAATGTCTCCAGTGTGGGAGAACCCACTACCTCTCTATGCAGCTGGTTCCACTGTTGTATTGCTCTGACAGTGAGGAAGCTTTTTCTGATGTCCAACCTGACTCTGGATTGTTGCAACTTGAATTAATTATTCCATGTCCTACACTCTACCATCAGCAAGAAGACCTTCCTCTTTGTAACAGCCTTTGAGATATTTTAGAGGGATATCATGTCCTTCTCTTCTCAAGGTTGAGCATGCCCAGTTCTCTCAGTCCCTCTTCACAGGGCAGTGTTTCCAAACCTTGGATCGTATTTGTTGCCCTCCTCTGAACCCTTTCTAATTTACCTGCATCTTTCTTAAAACTTGGTGCCCAGAAATGGACACAATATTCCAGGTGAGGTCTGACTAGTGAGGAGTTTAGAGAAACTACTACTTCTCGTGATTTGGAAGTAATACTTCTGTTAATGCATCCCAAAATAGCATTTGCCCTTTTAGTGGCTACATTGCATTGTTGGCTCATGTTTAGCCTATTGTCCACAATTACTCCAAGATCTTTTTCTTGTTCATTTCTGTTGAGCCACATATTCCCCATCTTGTATCAGTGTATTTGGTTTCTTTTTCCTAGGTGGAGGACCTGGCACTTGTTCTTAATGAATCTCATTCTAGTTTATCAAGATTGCCCTGGATCTTCCTTCTGTCTTCTAGGGTGTTTGGTATTCCACCCAGTTTTGTATCACCTGCAAATTTGATTACCTTTCCTTGTACTTCCTCATCTAAATCATTAATAGAGATGTTGAAGAGCGCTGGGCCCAGGACTGAACCCTGTGGCACCCCACTAGTTACCTCCATCCAGTTTGAGAAGGTACCATTGATGAGCACTCTTTGTGTCCAATTTAGCAGCCAATTTTGGATCCACCTAATAGTTTTTCCATCTAGTCCAAGTTTTGCTAGTTTGATTATCAGAATGTCATGTGGCACTATGTCGAAAGCTTTGCTAAAGTCTAGGTAGATTATGTCCACAGTGTTCCCTTTGTCCATTTGGGAAGGTACCCAGTCAAAAACTGAGATTAAATTAGTCTGACAGGATTTATTTTTGATAAGTCCATGCTGGCTTCTATTAATCACTCCATTTTCTTCAAGATGCTTGCAAATGGATTTTTAAATAATTTGCTCTGGAATTTTTACAGGGATTGATGTCAGACTAACTGGTCTATAGTTCCCAGGTTTATCTTTTTCCCCCTTTTTGAAGATAGGGATAACATTAGCCCTTCTCCAGTCATCTGGCACTTCTCCTGTTTTCCAAGATTTATCAAAGACAATAGTCAGTGGCTATATGAATTCCTTTGCTAGCTCTTTTATGACTCTGGTATGGAGTTCATCAGGCCCTGGAGATTTGAAAGTGTTTATTCCACCTAGGTATTCCTTGACCATTTGTCTGTCAGTCTTGGACTGCCATCTCTCACTCTCATTCCTCTTGATTGCAGATTTCCTTGTGGGAGAAGACTGAGATGAAGTATGAATTGAGTGCCTCTGCCTTTTCTTTGTCATCTGTTATTACTCTGCCATTCACTTTAAGTAGCTGGGCACCCTTCTCTTTCTAAAATTTTTTGTTCTGGATGTATCTGAAGAAGGCTTTCTTGTGCTTAGCTTCCCTTGCTATTTTCAGTTTATTTCCCGATTTAGCCTTCCTGATGCTATTCCTGCAGTTCCTTGCTATTTGTTTATATTCTTCTTTCACGGCCTGGCCCTGCTTCCACTTTCTGTACATGTTCTTTTTTTCTTTCAGGATGTCACTTAACCTTTTGTGGAGCCATTCAGGCTTCCTCTGCTGTCTTCTACACTTTTTTCTTGTTTGAATTGTTCATAGTTGTGCTTTGAGAATCTTCTTTTTCACAATTTCCCATCCCTCTTGGACACCTTTCCCCTTAAGGCTGTGTTGCCATGGGACTTCACTTATCATTTTATTGAGGAGTTCATTAAAGTTGGCCTTCTTGAAGTCCAGGATGCTTGTTTGGCTCCAGTTACCCTTTGTCTCCTTTATAATTGAGAATTCAAGTATCACATGGTCGCTTTCCCCTAGAGTTCCACTGGTTGTTATTTTGTCCACCAAGCCATCCCTGTTAGTTAGTTTTAAATTGAGGATAGCTGATGCTCTCATTACTTCTTCACCTTTCTGCTGGAGAAAGTTGTCAGCAACACATGTCAGGAATCTCTTGGAGGGGCCATTCTTGGCAGAATTTGTCTCCCACCATATATCAGGGAAATTGAAGTCCCCATGATGACTACATCATTCTTCTTCAAAATGCCGGTAAGTTGCTTTTCAAAGGTTTCATCCTTGTCCTCTTTTTAACTGGGTGAATAGTAATATATGCCAATAACTATGTTTTTCTTATTTTTGCTCCCTTTAAATTTAGCCAGATGCTTTCAATGAGGCTACTAAGTTCCTCTTCTTGTATTTCTGTGCAGATATATGTGTCTCTTACATATACAGTAGTGCAACTCCATCTCCCTTTTTTGTCTTGTCTATTTTTCTTAAACAGGTTGTAGCCATCAATTGTAGAGGTCCAGTCATTTGAGTCATCCCACCATGTTTCTGTTAGTCCTATAATATCATAATTGCCCTCACGTACTATGAGCTCAAGTGTATGCTGTTTGTTTCCCATACTCTGGGCATTTGTGTAGAGACACTGAAGTTCTTTCTTGCTGTGCCCTGGTTTTCTTTCTATGTTTCTGGGAGACTGGTGTTGGGCCTTGCTTGAGGTTTTTTCTCTGCTGAAATGTATAAGTGTTTGACAGATGATGGCATGCCATCTCCCTCCCCTGTAGGTTTTAGTTTAAAGCTCTCCTGGTGAAGTTTTTCATGTAGTGGCCAAACCTCTGCTTCCCATTCTTTGTGAGGTGCAACCCATCATTTGCCAGTAGTCCGTCATCCAGGAAGCTTAATTTGTGGTCCCAGAATCAAAATCTCTCTTTAGAGCACCACCATCTTCTTCTTGCAAGGCTTGGTATCACTGCCAGTACTTGGTGGAGGTTTAGCTTCTTGTTCAGTGTTGCACAAGATGGCTTGCACCTCTTCCACTTGCGCCTAACTGCCACCCTTTCCCAGGGACTTTCCTCCCCATTTTCTCTTCCCTCAGGATTCTCCTCTCCTGCCTCAGCTTGCTGTTGCACTTCCAACTTCTGCACTACTCTTACCTGTTGCATTTTCACTGCTCTGTCCAAAAACTCATCTTCTTCTTTTCTTACCTTGTGGGTGGTAATAAACTCTTCCTGGTCCACACTAGCTTTTTTATACTACCCTGCTGAGCCTTTCATAACAACTAGTGCTTCTTCCTTTCTTCTGTGAAGGTAGCAATGCAGTCCAAATAGCAAATGGGAGTGTACTACAAGGAAGAAAAAAGGGGAAAAACTGGAGGAGCGAGTTAAAAGTTAGGGATCTCCCCCTTGACCTCCCTGCCAAACTCTGCCATCAAACTCCTGTTTGCTCTCCCTTTTCATTCGATCTGGTCACTTGCTCCTGGGAGGCTTGGCGGCTTGTATGCCAGATTCCCTAGAGCAGCTGGGGCTTCCTCTGGTTTGCTCAGCCAGCAGTCAGGCAACAGAATGAATCTCCCCATCCAACACAGCTTCTGCTAGTTATCAGAACTGCTGCTCCCTTTCAGGTGTAGCTCTCAGGAACACATGGCCTCTTGGAAGAGACTGTTTGCTAGGCTAGTCCAAGCCCACCACTGAATGCATAATTTCAAAAATTATTTTGTTAATAGATTTTGTTGTTATTTTCATCACTTTGTTAGAAATTATGTCTACTTTAGGATCACTATTAGTATAGATTAAACACAGCAATATCCAACACAATCCCATTTGAGCCGGAATTTAGAGGGGAAAAGGTAGCAATTTTATTTTCAATTAAAATCTGAGGATTCAATTAAGCCATATGAATTTGATCATTTCAGTATTCAGCCTGATAATTTTGAAAAGGCATCCTGTACAATGAGCTCAATTTGGCTTTTGCCAAATTGAGATAGAGATTGAGGGTTTCCTTTGTTTGAGTAATTATTAATGAAAAGCCTTCTCCCATCAAGATGTCAGGTACTCCTTCAGTTAAACTGAACACGTAAGTCTTCACCATCTACTAAATTAAATTGCCTCTTTTGAAAATGTGAATTGTTTTAGAACAATCAAACTATGTCAAAATATATATTTTAAGACAAGACTGTCAAAGATGTGCACACATGCACGTGAACAAGAATATAACGATGGCGGTACTTTGCCAAAACGTGTTGGCAGGGGAAGAAAGAGAAGGAGAGATGAAGCAGTGGCTGAGCAGAGTGCTTCAGTGAGATTGCCCATGACTCTCCAGCACTGAGCAATAAGGGGAGCACAGAGGCAAGGATCACCTCGAACTCTTGCCCACCCTGAAAAACACTTGGCCAGTTTTGGCAATCTAAATGTCTTGCCCTGAAGGGTGAAAAGAAAAGGCTGATGGTACTTTGTATGCTGGTGACACCAGGTAGCCATAGAAAATGATACAATCCAGATATTCCATCTATTGTAAAGATGCATCTGGATAGAGATTGCATCTGGGAAGGAGCATAACATTGAAATATCATAGCAATCTAAGATCAGTCTGCCTCATTCTCTCTCTCTCTCATTCTCTCTCTCTCACCCCCCCCCCCCCACATGGTAACCAACAGAGAAAGTGCTGAAAGAAACTGTTAAGCCACCCCAGGATATCTGGTTGGTAGCTTTCTCACAATGAGGAGAAGCTAGAACAGCACGTACCGCATGCATGTGTAGGGAAATGAAGGGGCGCCTGGCTATGGTTTCAGAGGGGCTCCACACTACGACTGCAGCCATCCACTCCTCAGTCCTGGTTGCCTGGTTCTTCTAAGCAGAGGTGGCAAGAGAGAGAGGCAGTGCCACTGTGAGCTGAGATCTACCTGCCAGTTTTAAATTAGGTTGTGCTTCCATGTCAATGCATTTGGAGAGCTCCACCCAGATATAAAAAGTTTTAAATGCTTTGTGGCTTACACAGGGGTGCGGGTGTAGAGAGCCCTGCTGATGAAATAACATAGTAAGGCAATGCAACATAGAGAGGTGCTTCTTGTGGAGCAGCCCTGCATAATCCTATGACTAACTAGACTAAGGCTAGTTTATTATTTATTTCTTCATTTCTTTATAACTTTTTTATGCCATCCTCTGTGTGTGGCATCTCAGGATGGCTTATTAGTTGCCTAGTAACAGCAAAGCAGTAGAAGTAAGGTAGCCTGTTTTATTGCTGCAAGGTTTTGACTACAATCCAATGAATACTGAGATTATTACCAAGCCATATAGGCATGGTAATAATCCATCAACCAGTACATGAAATAATTAAAATAAATCCTAGGATAAATTTTTACTCCAAACTCAAACTGGATGAAGTTCAGATAGAGCGAGCACTCATACATTGCTTCTGGTTTCCATGACCTTTACATTTCAGAGTTATCCATCAACAGTAGCATTTGACAACCCGTTTCACACCATAGGAACTGATTTACTGAAATTTCATAATTGATTACCAGTCCTTGGAATATCATCCATAGCAATACATGATGGAGCAGAGAACGCATGTGCTGGGCCCCCATCAAAAATGTTAATGGCTATCAATGGACCCTCATATTTTTAGGAGCTTACCCTGCCTAATTTAGCATTAAATTAGACATTTTATCATATTTTAATTTCATGTTTTATTACTGTTTTTCCTGGGGAATATTTTCCCATCACCTCTTCCTGGAGTAACCACACCTCATTTTGCTATCTGTTTATGATGAATAGGAGCTAGAGCAATTTAGCTAATCAAAAAACTTGATTTGTAGCCTGACAGTAGACGTCATTCACAAAGTGTTCTTTTGGTAATGCAAATTTAAAGAGTGATATTTATTCCTTTCTAATCATTGCATGCCTGTCTCTCTTTTCCTTTTCCTTTTCCCATTTTATTTTATTTTATTTTATTTTATTTTGCTGGACAGTGGTGGTTAGAAACTTAGGAACTTTTCTTGTTGAAATGGAAAGATTTGTGCATGTTAAAAATAGCAGATTATTAAATGCTGTTTTTGCAGCTGCCTTGATAACTCATTAGTAACCCATGCTTCTTTGTTTTCTGTTTCCTTTTGCTTTCTGTGCACATTTGTCTTCAGGACAAACAAATGTGGCAGATTAATGCACATTTCATAGTTTAGTCTAGCTTAAGCCTTGAAATAGCTTTTTTAGGGAGGGGGGTACATAAATAGTTGACCTAATTATATATACAGTGAGAGGGTATTTTTAAAAAAGCATTCAGGTGGATTACTTGACTTCAAACAGAAATAGCAAAATGCTCTAGTAAAATTTATGATATTGGAAAAAGTAAAACCAACAGAGTTATAACATTGTGGCCTTACAAGCAGGTATACTTTAGTTTGCCTCATTATTGGAAGGTGTGGATAAAGAACCAAAATCATGGCACACATTACTGGGGGAAAGTCACATTTCTGTGGAAGGTAGATTTCTTTTTAAAACGATAAATAGCAGTAAGTAGCCATGGTTCCTCAGGGCAAACTTTGTATTAAATAAGAACATGTGGTTGGATAAAATGAACTTTCAAAAGCTCTGAGTGGGGGAGGAATGTTTCTACAGTCACTCATTTACAATTTTCATAAGAATTTTACAGGCTCCAGTGGCCGTAAATGCTGTGACTGAATGTTTCTCAGTGAGATCAGCAAATGAACTGATGCTTCCCAGCAGGGTGGTACATCTGATGACAAAGGGAGTAAGATTCTATTTGAATGCATGAAATAAACATGATGCTGTAATTTCATAGTTATTGTATAGGTACATCTTTGAACAGCATCTTCTTTTTTTGAACAGCAATCCCATATAGGTTGGGGTTGTTTTTGCACTTAAGAGCTGTGTGGTGATATGCATGGAATGCAGGGGAAAAATTAGTTTAATACTTATTTTAAATTAGCTGCAAAATATGGATATTATCTAGTCCATTGCCCAGATTTAGAAATAGGGAGCTAAGGTCGATTGTTTATGTGCATGGACCTTTTCCAGTTATATTAATTCAATATTCACAAAAGAATAGGCATATGGGATGGCTCATCCAATTAACTGAATGGAATAACCCTGCTAGTGAGCTTAGTAAAGCTTCTCTTACACATTCAAGAATTCCTTGACCTAGATCATATCACTAAAATACAAGCGATGCAGAGAAAGAAAGAAAATTGATCATATACAACTGAAGAGCTGGATCAGATGGGGAGCAGGAAGCTATAGACCTTAATTATTGGTTGAATTGAATGTACAGAGTACCCAGCCCCCTGTTTTTTACCCCTTTTACGAACTGGTAGGAGGCCTGTCTACTGGTGCTTACGCATACATACATTAGTACAGGAATACAACAGTATTTCGGTTCTTGGGCAGTATAGAAATAATAAAGTAAAATAAAATAAAATCTTTTCCTGGTAGCATTGGCAAATTGGAAATTTGCCCAATCTGGAAATATGTCCCCCTCAATTATCATATTAAGATATTAAAATATTGAAGGAGGAGATTGTGATAACTAATTTGCACATAAGGAACGAACAGGTACTTTTGTTTTACTGATTGAGTGACAGTTTATTATACACACTATCAATTTATACTTTATTTATATAATAATTTTATTTTGTCTTTCTAATGTTTTCTATTATTACTAATTATTTTCTATTATTACTAATACCATTAAATAGTTATAATCTGCCTAATAATCTGACCTAAGCAGAGCCACCAAACAGTGTTTAAATGAAAGAGCATTTAAAAAAAATCAAAACAAGCTACTATTAAAACTTCAGAGAAAAGCATCAACTACTTATCAAAACCACTAAAAGCCAAAAGGAACTAAACCTGTTTTCACCAACTACTTAAAACTGAGCAACCAACTTCAGGTGCAGAAAAATATATAAATTAATAACTTTTTGATTAATTAAATTTGTACCTCCTTTTCTATCAAGAAAAAGGTTACTCAGGCAATTTAGACTCATAAAACTCAGTTGAACTAATTATACCAGCAGATATACTGAAACAGAATTAAAAACAACAGATTTTTTTAAAGTCACCAAACCCCAAAGATCCACTTATATGTCAAATGCCTTTGCTGATGAGCTGAAGTAGAACAAGGAGTTCTACAGCCTAGGAACAGCCACTGAAAAATGGCCCTCAATTAAGTCCCCGCCAGACATGTCTCTGAAGGTGTTGATTTCAGAAGGAGAGCCTCTTTCAGAGATCTTAACTCGAGCTGCATAGGAAAAGAGAGTCTTCGGACAGTCTGATCCAAACCATATAAGCATCCATAGGTCAGCACCAGCACTTTAGATTCTGTCACAAACAGACCAGTGGCCAGCTGTAACACGAGAATCACATGCTTCTCATTGCCAGCCCTGCTCAGTAATCTGGCTCCAGCATTCCGAACCTGCTGAAGTCTCTGAACATTTTTTGAAGGCAGTCCTATGTAAAATTCGCTACTCCAGCCCAAATGGGATGTAAGGGAGGCATGCACAATCATGGCCAGGTTATACATCTCTAGGAGCAGATGTAGTTGGCACAGCGGCTGCACAAAGGCACTCCTGGTCACCTCGGAAACCTGGATACCTTGGTTTAAGGCCATCTTGGTTTAAGACCCCAGAATATGTTTAAGACCCCATCCAGCCCAGGTTGGGTCCTTCTTTCCTGATCTGCCTTAAGATTTAACAGAAGCACACAATGCATTTGCTCTCATCCAGTCTAGATCCTCTCTTCACCCTTTTTCCTCCTTTAAGCTCTTTGATTCTTAATTTGTGTGTCTTGGAATTAAACAAAGCATTATATCACACATTTTGTCAGGACAGAGGTCCCTGACCTTTTAAGATTAGTGGGAACTTTTACAAATTAAGAGGGGACAATAGCCTGGCAGGTGCCAAGAGAGGAATGTAGGCACATTGAACTCACAGGCAGCCCACTGAAGACACCAACATAAGAGCACACCTGGAGAAACAAGGCTGCTTCTTTTGATTATCTAATGGCCCCTTAGACTGTACCATTCAAGCGACAACTGTGTGGTTGCACCTATCCAGGAGAAGACTGGTTTCTTCAGGTTGCACTGGCAAAAGTACATCATGGCTGCAGCTGTGTCCAATAGGCTCTTCACTGCACATGGTGCTTCTGTGAGCAAAATTAAAACTTCATAAGCAAAAGGTTTCCAACCATATATTGGACATGACTTGAACAAAAGAAAGCTCTTCGTTATACAGTGGAACAATTGTTTAAAAATGGGGATTTCTCACCCAAGACAAGTGTGGAATTTTGTCTTGAATGCATTTCAAGAGAGAACACATATTTGTGAGCCAAGCTTACATATCATGAGCCAAGCCCATCAACAGGTCTTTATTGTTTCAGAAGAAAAGAGTGATTCTCCTAGGAAGCATGCCTGTCTGCATAATACAAAAAGCAGCTACGGCTTCAGTTTATCCATGACAAGTGCCCAACTATTTTAATTGTACATATTTATTTCACTGTTTTCCTCTTGCTTCAGTTGTATATTCAAAGCTCAGTGAATCGTGTTTGCTGGAAGCTTTGCAGAATATGGCAGCTGTAGCAGTTGGCATATTCCCCTCTCATAGAATTCATGCAGATTCTTGCCAGTAGTCATAAAATCAAATCTTATCATGAGCAATCTTTTATATACTGTTATCATACACATGTGCGGCATATAGGGTAGTAATGAGAAATCATTATCTTCCACTGAGTGAACAGAAGGACAGAACTAGAAACACAGAGAAGACATGTTCTCACTGTAACACCTCTCATACAGGCTGGTCCTATCAGACTTTTCTATTACTCAGTTTAACATGGCTGCTATTCAGATTCCCAATGCCAATCACTTAGTGCAAGGCTCTTCAATGTGGAGCCTGAAGGCTCCATGGCACCCCCAGGGATATCCAATATTGTCAATGGATCAGTTTCCAACATGGCATCCAAGGGCTGCTTAATTTCCCCCCCCCCCCCCCCATTTTTAATACACTTACATGGCATTGTATGAAGGGCACACAACTTTCTAACCAATTATACATTAAAACCAATTATACATAGGTTTTAATGAAAATGGACTGAATATCCAAAAAGGTATCCATTTGGAATGGGTGACTATGTGCCACCATTCTCAATTTGTAAAGTCCTCAATCCTTTATGATATAGGACTTCAGTGTTTATCTTGACAATGTTGCAATATCGGTCTTTTAGCTGTCAAAGAGATACAAAGAATCAATGTATGTGACTATTCATTAATTTTCATGAACCAGAAAAATAATTTAAAAGAGTATGCACATCAGTAAAAACTAAAAGTCATCCAGTACAAAATGTATCTGTATAATAACCTCCCCTCAGAAAGTAGCAGCAACCAGATATTTTCAAACAAGTTCAAAAGAAACATGAACTGCATTGCACTGCAAGCAATTAGGTGAAATAGACAATTTCTCATTGCAGAGACATTGCAGTATATAACTTTTTGCTAAATATAATGCAACTTAAGATCCATAAATATGATAGGTAGATACAAAGTGGGGACCCACTGATTAGGCATTAGGCATTTTGTGGTGGTGCCCACAGTGGATTGCCAAATTTCCAAATTTGTCCACCAGTCCCAAAAGGTTGGTGATCCCTGAGTTAGTACTTTATGTACATAAGTACTTTTTGTAGCAATAGAGCAATGCTCTTATCTAACAGAGTACTGGCCAATGGCACTTTTAAGTTCAGTACCAGGAGTACAAGTTATGTGTGCTGTATTCTATCATCAGCTGCATGGTACTAACACACATGAAATAAGGTATTCACTTATGAAAGTGGAGATCATCTCCACTGAAATGAGCCATTTCTAGCTTCGGACACCATGGGTATTTCTGTCAGGGCGCATGTGAGTTTCTTTTTTCCCCATTGTCCAAGCATCTGGAAAGCAAGTACTTGAAGAAAGAGTTGTACATGACCATTTTGGTGTCAGGCAAACATCCAAAATGGCACCCCCCCCCCCTCCTTGGGTTATGTATAATGAAAGAAAAAAATAATTTGCAAGAGACAAGTTCTGCTCATCATTGCCCATCATTCAGAACTGGCCCCATTATTAGTAAGAGTGAAGTGGCTGCTTTAGGCAGTGGATACTGATGGGTGCAAACATGACAGCAAGATGTTTGAGCACACAGCTTAGCTAGCCCTCCATGTTCAGTTATGGCAGAAGACACTCTTTCGTCCTAGTGCTGAATAAGATTCTGTTATCAATCCAGATGATTTTTATTTGTGGAATGTCAGGACACTTTGTCCTTCCCTCGGTAATCCCAATATCTTAGGCCAGTACTGTGTGTACTACTCTGCTACCTCTGTTCATGGACTTAAGGCTTGCACAGGAGAATGTCTCAATGATTTGTGTGTCATGAATCAGATCCATTAATTCCCCAGTGTTGTAATTTATGACACAAAATCTGCTGCCTGATGTACCCTCGGTTAGGGCTAACTCTGCTCACTGTTTCTCATGCAAGACACATTGCATTGTCCAAAGCAGCTCTGCCATTAAAAGAAAAACAGATAGGATGTTGGTGGCCATGGAAATAATTAGCTTCCAGATCACTTAGTGTCATCCCAAGTGTGTTAACACAGATGGTCCACTAAATTCAGTGGGACTTACTTGTATGCACTGCAACTTTTCAAATGTTTAGTATCATGTTCACTGATGAA
Source organism: Varanus komodoensis (assembly GCF_004798865.1). NCBI lineage: Eukaryota > Metazoa > Chordata > Lepidosauria > Squamata > Varanidae > Varanus > Varanus komodoensis. The sequence continues at coordinate 1,764,821 of NW_025335641.1, forward strand.
AGTGTTCCTAATGGGAAAAGAGAAGGATAATTTCTTAAAGAGGGTTTGTTTTGATGTACTTCACCTATGATGTGATGGAGCATGACAACTGATCTAGACAATTGATCTAATTCTCACTATAAATGCAATCCATTTGTTTATTCTGTAAAGGTTTTGCAGCATGTTCTACATTCACTAGGAATCTGACTTTGATTCCTGTCAAAAATCAGGTTTAAATACAGAAAAGTGTCAAATAATTCCCAATTATTATAAATAGAATACACATTGAAAAATTGGAGGCAGGCTGTATATCACACTCCTGTCTTCACTGTATAAATTAAAGTTGCAAATTGGGTATCAAGTGCCTCCTATCTGCTTTAACAAGAAAGTAACCATTTCTTTATGGTATTGTACATACCATACTTAAAACTTTAAAACATTTTTTCAATTCCTAAGTACTGATATAGTCTGCTACAATATAGGGGCAGGTTCTAAAAATTGGGTGTCTAGCAATGAAAATAACTGTTTGGTGTGTGCTTTGGATTTGGATGAATCCAAGAATGATTAAGTCTGATACAGAAAATCTCAAAATGGAAATGGAGCTCATCCATAGTGGACTGAATCTGAGCCCAAAGGCTCCTAAAGAGTTGGAGAAGCCTAGAGACAGGCAGTGTGCCTCCAAAAATAAATAATTTTCTTCCCAAGAACTTTGCTAGTTCTCTTGCCAGGACCTTGAAAGAGGACTGGTGGGTCTTGTGGGACTTGGGAGAGTGCAGCAGGTGGTGCTTGCTTGAAAACATTGGATAGTCAGGTCTTTCTGCCTCTGCCGCTGCATGCGCCACATCCATCATCCATCCGAGTCCTATTGCTTTTCTGTGAGTTTGGTGCCAAGTGAGAGGAAAACAAAAAGTTTCAATTGTTTCCCATTCATCATAGCTCCCTAGCCTCTGCATCTATCCTTCTGAAATGTGGTAGGTTTCTTGCCTAGGGACATGGCTATGACTTACGCCATTTTCATACAATTGCTGAAGGAGGTGGGTAGCAGAATTCTAGTAACCTCCCATTCCCAATTTTGAATGCAATCCTTCCACAAAAGTTCAAAACAAAACAAAAAATGCTTCACCTTTTCTTTGGAGGACTCTCAGTGAGATTTTCCTTGTTCTATATGTCATTTGCATAACATTTGCCCACCAAAAAAAGAAGTGAAAAGCATATCCTTTTTCTGAAAACCCCAAATGGTAAAGACTGTTTTCCACAAAACTCCTTGTACCTATTCATCTGAAACTCAATTCTCCCAAAAGGACATGCACATGGTAGGCATGTCATGAGTGGAGCCCGCTGGAGCCAGGGGTCAGACTAGATGGCCCCTTTTGACTCACTCTGTTTCTGTTTCTTGCAAATGCCACCCAGAAATAAAATAATTATTGGCAGTTTCCTTTTTATTCTTTTAAAAAGAATAAGACAAAGAAAACCAAATTTGTCTGCAGTGGAAGCATGATGATGCTGCATAGGACCCTGCCCTTTGGATTCAACGCCCAGGAAAAACCGGAAGCATACATAGCAGACTATTTTCCAGATCTTCAAATTACAATTAAAAATATCTCATGGTCAGTGCACATCCTTTATCCCTGTCTTTCTGTTTGTCTCTCCTGCTTTGTCTGACTCAGATCTAGGACTTTTCTATAAAAAGCTTTTGGCTTGCCACTTTCTGAAGTTTCTGCTTCTGGTTTCTTTATGCAATTAAAATTGGCTCTGGGGTTTTTCCTTCTCTAGCTTTCTGCATCATTATCATTGCATTACAGTTACGCCCCATCTTTTCCTCTTGTGAGGAATCCAAGCCATCTTACATAGCTCCATTTTATTCTCACAACAACCACCATGAGGTAGGTTAAGCTGAGAGTGGATGACTGACCCAAAGCCTCATGGTCAAGCAGGGACTAGCAGCCAGGGGCCCCAGTCAATACTCTAAGCATCACTGGCTGTCATTACATATTACCAGTCTGAGCACTGCAGTCTTTTACTGAAGCCCTCCTAGAAGCAAGTGGGGAGATTGCAAGTAAAAGAGCTTTTTCAATCATAGTGCCCACTCTCTGGAATTCAAGCCCACTGGAGTTTCACTCTTTCTCTCTTTCAGGTGCCAACTTAAGACTTTTTTGTTCCATGGCTATTTTATTGGCTGATTTTTAATAATGATTTTAAGATTTTATATTATTAAATGCTGCTGCCTTGTGACTTTATTAATTTTATGATAGATATTCATTAATTATGTGTTAATTGGCTTAAGGACTTGCTTATAGGTTATTCATTTTATTCATTGTTATCATCCTTCTGTTTTACTCAGTTGTGTTGTCAACTTTTTCTTTTACTCGGTTTTGAAGTTTTACTTATGGATTTTTACGTCATTTGTACTATTGTGAATTGTGGATTTTATTGTGCTGTATATTGCATTGTATCTTATGGATTTTATGTAGAGAGCCTATGACTAATGGGGCAGTATATTAAATAAATAAGTGGCACAACTATTATGTCATGGTGTGGTATAACAGAATTGCACAACCACTCTAGGTTTTCATGCTACCATTTCCAAATAATGCCACGCATTCCTTTGTCTAGAAGATAAAAAGCTTCAGGGGTGGTTGCAAAGCAGAGGACAGACCCTGGAGAATACAAGCATTGAACAAACTACCAGGAGTGGGGGCTCATGAGCACACACGAAATGTCTTCTGTCGAAAGGCTCTTAGTGTTAGAGCAATTTATGGGGGAACCCAAAAGACAAGTCAAGAAAGCATCCAATGAAATAAAAAGACCATGTGAAATAAAAGGACCATGCTGGCTGGGGATGATGGGAATAGTACTGCAACCCATTCTGGTGGGCACCAGCTTGGGGAAGGCTACTTCATTTTGCTTGCATGTATTCCAGCAGTTACACGGGGTGTCAAGCTCTCTCCACAAGATGCGCAAATTCATTGTCCCATCTGAGAAGACTAGCAAGTTGACTTGTGGGAAATTTTTATTCTTATGAATTTCTTTTCCATGCTGCTTTCTGAGCAGTTTACAATGGTCCATAAAGCAGATATTAAAATACTAATATTTTTACAATGCAAATATTAAAATAAAAAGCTATTAAAATACAATAAAATATATAAAATCAAACATACAAGTTTTAAAATTCATATCTGTTAAAACCAAATGATATCAGAGTAAAACACCTGGGATGGGCAATCTTCAAGCCCCTGGGTACCCAGATAGGACTTTAAAAGCATTGACATAGAGGGCTGTTTAATCTAGTGCCGAAAAAAATGACAAATTCAGCACTGGTCAGGCCACTGGGTAAAGGTTATTCCATAAGCAGGGGGCCACCACAGAGAAAGCTCTTCCCTCTTGTTGCCACCCTCCATGTTTCCCTTGGAGTGGGCACTTGGAGGAAGGCATCAGACATTGAGCATAGGTTCCAAGTGGGTTGTAGTTGGGAGAGACTCTCCAAAAGCTATTGTGGTCCCAAGATATGTAAAGATAACCTTTAAAACAGGTTCAAACCAGCACTTTGAATTGAGACCATAAGTTTACAGGAAGCCAATGCAGGTGGGTCAGAACTGGTCTTTTATGTTTGGACCTCTCTGTCCGAGTGATTAATCTGACTGCCATATTCTGCAAAGCTGCAGCTTATGAACCAACTCCAAAGGCAGCTCCAAGTAGAGTGTCTTACAGTAATCTGATTTAGAGATTACCAGAGTGCAGATCACTGAAACCAGGCTATGCCTGTCTAGATAGGGGCATAGCTGGATCACCAGCCAAAGCTGGTAGAAAGCCATGGAAACCATCTGAGCCTCAAACAACAAGGATTGATCAAGCAGCATCCCCGAGTTATGAGTCAGTTTCTTCAGGGAGAGTTCAACCCCATCTAGAACTGATTGTCTATCCCCCCTCCAGTTAGAGGAACCACCCACCAACAGCATCTCAGTCTTGTCTGACCTGAGTTTCACCGTGTTAGCCCCCGTCCAGTCCATTGTCACAGCCAGACACTGTTTTAGCACATCCACAGCCTCTCCTGATGATGATGAACAAGAGATGTAGAGCTCTGTGTCATCAGCATTCTGATAGCAACACATTCCAAACCTCCAGATGACCCAACTCAGCAGTTTCATCTAGTTGTTGAATAGCATGGAGCACATAACAGAATCCTGAGGAACTCCAGGCTAAAGAATCCATGAACATTATTCCCCAAGTACCACCTTTTGGCCCTCCAAGTAGGAGAAGAAACACTGCAATTCAGAAATGCTGGATAAACTATATTAATTATGTGCATCAGCACTATGATGAATGGCACTCTGCACAAGCACAATAGTTTATCTAATCAAATCTATCTGGGGATGTTCACCAAGATTGGACATTGACAGACACGTTAAAATCCTGTGTGCACTTAATTGACAGTAAACTCCACTGAACTTTGTGGAATTTACTTCTCAGTAAGGCAAAGATCTGCATAGTTAAAGATTCAGCAAAACACATCAACTACACAAACCGGTTAAATTGTTTAATTGAACAAGGGAGCAGACTTATAACTTATAATAATCACTTCCAATCCTACCAATCAGGATAGACAAAATATTATTATTAATAACAATTGTGATTTTGATTGATGTATGATATAAAGTGATGGCGATATAAACCAATTCCTGAAGGTGCATGCTTGCACCCTTGAAAATTAAGGGAGTAAATTCAGCAAGGCTACTAATAAACCTCCTTAGCAAAAGCATGGAGCTTGTATAACTGAGAGATAAGCCAGTGTCTTTGTGACTGGCCGTGCATTTCTGTGCTCTGTAAGGTCCTGGTGATGACAATCCACAGCATACAATTGGCATTTCCTATTGTTGGAGGAAAGCAATGGCTAAGCATGTTTTGATGGGGCCCATGCTGTGCATTGCATGGAAGTGTGTGTACACAGTAGCCAGCTTATGGGCTACATTTTTGTTAGCTAGTTCTCTTGCTGTTACTGTAATGAGATTAGTGATGCACATGGAGCTTGTGCTTTCTTTCGACACCAGGTTTTTTAAACTTGTGACAAATATGAACTGAGCAGCCAGAAAGACAATCAGGCAAAGATTTTGGGGGGACATCTATATAGGATGGTATATCTGAGCACACACTGTGTGCGAGAAGGGAATGCTTTTGTCAACTGGATGGATCCCGCTGGGCTTTTAGTACTAAAGCCCACAGATAAAAAAAGAATCTTGTCTTGTGTGAAATCTGCCTCTGACTCCACAGGCTATTTACATGCTTGTTAGAATGACATCTTGCAAACACACTCCACACGGCATGTTGCTGAACCAATAAATGAGAAAAATGAAGCCTTTTGCAGCTAGCGTACCAGGCCAGTAAGTCGCTTGCTCATGAGCTGAAATTGAACATATGTCCAAAAATGCAAAGTAGACTTCACAAAGTGTTGTCAGTTGAGTTGAAACCTGGTGCTGCTTGCCTCTCTGAAGCTCACCAGCACAATTTGTGTTAATTTAGAAAAGGCATGTCTAAAATGCTTCCAAATATGCGGATGCACTCATGCTGCAAAATATACTCTTTTTCTACCAGGGAACTCTTAATGGAAGCTGCAGGCAAAGCTTGACGTATTGGTACAGCCACATAACTGGTCATAGGCAACACCATCAGAAATGTTCTTGTAAATCTGCCTGTGTACATTCTAATTCAGCAATGTCAGCTCTGCAGTGATTTTGCCCTTTCAGTGAGTAGCGATTGTCCCACATACTTTGCAGTGAAAGTAGGTATCCAATTTACATCTAGGATATCTAGATGTCCACAACAAGGGAAAAAGCAAACTTCTGAGATTTGTTGCAAGGCCAACCCAGACTTTTTCCTCTCTCTTTCCCTCTTTCCTTCTACAGATTGCTTTGATAGTTTGAGATGTAATCATTTTACCAATTTTCATGCAATACCTGTATGGATTCTGGCATTATCAGACAGATCTTGAAGAAGAAACTATGCCAGAGCTCACAGTGTTGGTAACTGTTGCAAAGTTCTTCTTGTGGATTGCTTTGCGTGTTTGAATTCTAGTCTGACTTCTAAGGAAAAAATGAACTACTATAGCATACTCAGTTCAGATAGTTTCCATGTTCAGTTAGTTCTGTATTGCAGAAATACAGTCAAAGAGCCCTGGTGCTAAATATGTTGCTTTTGTCCCCTGAGATGGACACTCCAAATAGCACCCTCTGCTTGCATCAAAATATAGTAATTAAAAAATGGACTACAACTCAGAAAAAAAATGATGTCCCAAATCTGCCAACATAAATGGCTGATTTGCTGGGTGATGGTGGCGCTGGCTGTGCTGATGTGCTCTCGATGTCAAATGATAGTCCCCATTTGCATTCTGCTTGACAACGCACATTCCTCTCAACCTGGCAACCTCACACAAGACATTCATCCAGGCATGCATTTATTCTCCCAGTATTTTAATTGTTAATTTGTTTTAGTGGTGGGTTTATATTTTAACGTTGGATGCTGGACAATTGTTATTGTTATTCATTCATTTAAATTTATTTATTTTGGACTAATTTGCTGTAAACCATCCTGAGACTTTTAAGTGTGGGATGGTATAGAAAGGTTTTAAATTAAATAAATAAATTTAAATGCCTCTATCCTACATTTGGCAGTCAAAGGAACTCCTGCATCCCTATACACACATACCATAGCAAAGCAGATAACAAACAATCTAAAGTACAAACATTCCAGACAAGTCAATGAAATAGTTGATGCAAATCAGCATGCATGTGATAACACAGAGAAAGTGTGCACACACAGTTGGGAAGAATAGGGTTGAGAAGCCATTCAAGTGCATAGGCATAGCAAAATAAGATAGAAGTAAGAACTGGCTGAAATATGCTTTCAATGACAAGTATTTCCACTGATATTGGTGCACAAAGAAGGACCTCCATAATTTGCTTAATTGGGTAATCAGGGTGATGAGGAAAGGTCCAGTTGTTTAAATATCCTGGTTCCCAGTTGTTTATGCCTTTAAACACGGTTACCAATTGTAGAGTGCATATTTTGCATGCAAAAGCTTGCAGATTCATTCCCTGGCACCTCCAGTGACAAACCCGTCTGAAACCTTGCAGATGTCCTGGAGTACAGCTTCCCAAGCCTCTTATCCCTGCCTATGCTGGCTGGGGCTTCTGGGAATTGCAGTCCCATGCAGGTGAAAGGCACCAGTTTTCCTACCTCTATAGTAGACAAAAAGCAGCTTCCTTTGTCAAATGATTCTCACAAGGAAACAGAGAAAGGGTAGCACAGCATTGTTTATTTACTGTGGCGTGATGCCTGATTAGTCTTTCTGCAATATTTCTGAAAATATTTGTTGCTTTTATATGTGAGTCACATATATAAGTGTAAAGGGGGGAGGGCTTTCAGAGAAAGAAAAGAACAAATGTCCATTGAAATTCACAAACTTAGTTGCTCTCCAATATATAATTTGCATATTTTCAGATTAGAACAGCAGGATGGCAACATAATGTCAGATTTTCATTATTATTAGTTTGGGTTGTGGCCGCTATCAGGATTAAATCTGGAAGGGCAAAGGGACATTAGCATCACTCCCTACTCACACAGTTATCTTTGAATACCTGATTTGTTTCCCCCCGCTGTCCAATACATTCATATTTCAGCAATCCAAGTACACGGAATAAGTAAAAAGTTTTCTATAAGTATGTGCACAATCTGCAGTAGTGGAATTATCCCCAGAAGGTATAAAATTGTTCAGTGGGAATGGCAAAGGCATAGGAAATGATGCAAGTCTTAAAACACACCTATGTGGAGTCTAAGCTATATCCCAAAAATTTAAAAAAAGAGAAAAAAAGAAAAAAGATGGCGGGGGGCGGGGGAGACCTGAAATCTTTGCAAAACTGACAGAGTTGGTGTAACAAACTAACTAAATTGCTGCTGTTTCCACACAGCTTTACAAGTGATCAGGAGGAGCACTAGCAGCAAAATTAGCGACTAAGCAAAAATTAATAATGAAAGTCATGGAATATGCAGTTTATTAAAGACACATAAGTAGCATTTTCAGGAGTACACAGTTAGCATCCAGATTAGAACAGCAACTATTGAGTAATTCTACAGAAGAGGTATGAGGTAGCAAAGTCAGAAATGAAAAGTACTTGTGGTAGGGAAAGAGCAGACCACCAACAAATAAAGAGAGAGCAGGCTCTTCCACCTTGTTGGGTTGGGGAAAACATTTGTAATTTCAGCAGAGTGTTCTGGATGCTTTCACAAAATGGCTGCTTTTGGACAGGGAGTTGCATGTACAAAAATTGCTACCATGATGGGCATGGCCTGTCACAAGACACTCTGCCAGAACACAAACTGGGAAGGTTGAAAGAAAATTAATTTGTCCATGATCCTAAATGCAAAGCAGAGAGGGGAGATGAACTCCAAAAGACAAAACCTCTCCTTTGCAACCCTATATGGATTCTACCAGAGGGCAGCACTGAACTTTGCAGCATGCCAGTTTAAAATATATAAATAAATACTGAGAGAGAGAGGAATCCTAGCAAGTTAATAGGAAATTCCATGAGGGCAGTGAATGTGCCACTGACAGGTCATGGATAGACATGTGTGGGGAGAAACTAGGTCAGAACTTGGTATAAATTTCTAAAATTATTTTAGGCAAATTGCAAGATTAAGGACCAGTGAGGAGTCAAAAAAAAAAAAAGAATTAGTAATGGAAAGCCCAAGTGCATTATTTAATCTATTTCACTGAAAATATTGATTGGTTCCATATGATAATTATGAAACCCACATAAATAAATCCAGATAATCAAATCTGTCTTCACTGACTATCCTTCTAATTTCCCTTCATTTTTCCATATCTCCACTGTACATTCCAAGGGCTCTTAGCATGCAGCAGCTTGTAGTTAATTCTTTAGCACTGGCTATAACTGTAATTATTATATGAATAAAACTAATTGACAGTTTTATATTTCATAGTTATACTGAATGGTACAATTTCATTTGTTAAATTATACAGAATATATTTTATGTTCTTAAAGTAGCAAAGTAAGTTAAGGTTTGATAAGAAAGTATTGAAAGAATTTTGATTTTCTCAAATTTTCTGAGAGCTCCTAAAATTTCTGGATTGTATAAACTATACTAACAAGATTTCTCCTCTACTCCCTCCTCCACTTTAGATTCTGTACATTAGGGATTCTTAATTTGTTTTACTAAATATCAGTGTCCTCTCTCCTAGGAAGAACCAGGGACGTGCTATAAGCAAGCCAAATTCAAAAACTTCCATGGGTTTTCAATTATTAACATTCCCACATAGTTGCTTTGGAGACCAGGAAAGTGGTTCTGGGGAAGTAAATGCTACATCCTTCATGATGCACATTTCATCTAGTTTTAGTTCGCTCAGTTAAGTCTTCCTATTCCCAAATGGTTGGTCAAAATGATAGCACCAAGCATCCACTTGTAATATACAAAAGCACCATGAATCTGTAGACATTCAGGATCCTGTTGTACTTGGGTGTTTATCTAGAAGGCAATCCTTTTACAGAAATTTATAAAAGGGAAAGGGATCACTTTCCCTTAGCCAAAATGAAGATAGAGTGTTGCAGGAATATCAATTTGTATTGGAACTGTCCATAGAAATCATGACCACATGTGTCCCAGGTACAGTATATCACAGAAGTGAGTACACCCTTCACATTTTGTAAATATTTTATTATACCTTTTCATGTGACAACCCTGAAGAAATGACACTTTGCTACAATGTAAAGTAGTGAGTATACAGCTTGTATAACCGTGTAAATTTGCTGTCTCCTCAAAATAACTCAACACACAGCCATTAATGTCTAAAAGTGAGTACACCCCTAAGTGAAACTGTCCAAATTGGTCATTATTAGCCTGTTTCCCTCCCCGGTGTCATGTGACTCATTAGTGTTACAAGGTCTCAGGTGTGAATGGGGAGCAGGTGCATTAAATTTGGTGTTATGGCTCTCTTTCATACTGGTCACTGGAAGTTCAACATGGCACCTCATGGCAAAGAACTCTCTGAGGAACTGAGAAAAAGAATTGTTGTTCTACATAAAGATGGCCTAGGCTATAAGAAGATTGTCAAGACCCTGAAACTGAGCTGCAGCACGGTGGCCAAGACCATATAGCGGTTTAACAGGACAGGTTCCACTCAGAACAGGCCTCGCCATGGTCGACCAAAGAAGTTGAGTGCACATGCTCAGCGTCATATCCAGAGGCTGGCTTTGGGAAATAGACGTATGAGTGCTGCCAGCACTGCTGCAGTGGTTGAAGGGGTGGTGGGTCAGCCTGTCAGCGCTCAGACCATACGCCGCACACTGCATCAAATTGGTCTGCAGGGCTGTCGTCCCAGAAGGAAGCCTCTTCTAAAGATGATGCACAAGGAAGCCCGCAAACAGTTTGCTGAAGACAAGCAGACTAAGGACATGGATTACTGGAACCATGACCTGTGGTCAAATGAGACCAAGATAAACCTATTTGGTTCCGATGGTGTCAAGCGTGTGTGGCGACAACCAGATGAGGAGTACAAAGACAAGTGTGTCTTGCCTACAGTCAAGCATGGAGGTGGGAGTGTCATGGTCTGGGGCTGCATGAGTGCTGCCGGCACTGGGGAGCTACAGTTCATTGAGGGAACCACGAATGCCAACATGTACTGTGACATACTGAAGCAGAGCATGATCCCCTCTCTTTGGAGACTGGGCCGCAGGGCAGTATTCCAACATCATAACGACCCCAAACACACCTCCAAGATGACCACTGCCTTGCTAAAGAAGCTGAGGGTAAAGGTGATGGACTGACCAAGCATGTCTCCAGACCTAAACCCTATCGAGCATCTGTGGGGCATCCTGAAATGGCAGGTGGAGGAGCACAAGGTCTCTAACATCCCCCAGCTCCGTGATGTCGTCATGGAGGAGTGGAAGAGGACTCCAGTGGCAACCTGTGCAGCTCTGGTGAACTCCATGCCCAAGAGGGTTAAGGCAGTGCTGGAAAATAATGGTGGCCACACAAAATAGTGACACTTTGGGCCCAATTTGGACAGTTTCACTTAGGGGTGTACTCACTTTTGTTGCCAGCTGGTTAGACATTAATGGCTGTGTGTTGAGTTATTTTGAGAAGACAGCAAATTTACACTGTTACACAAGCTGTATACTCACTACTTTACATTGTAGCAAAGTGTCATTTCTTCAGCTTGTCACATGAAAAGATACAATAAAATATTTACAAAATGTGAGGGGTGTACTCACTTCTGTGATATACTGTATCAGTGATCAAATGAGGATAACAAATTTTGCTCTGCAACACAACTGCATGAAGTTTATGGAAAGGTAGATGTGCGGTTTTTTAAAAATTTAAGGGAGCAATGAGATGCTCCATGGGAAACAGTGGGAGGGCCATAGCATTCTGCTCATCTCATTCTCTATTTTTATAAGGAGAGGTACACACCAGCAGTCTTCCTGGTGCAGTGGCTAGGGTAACCATATGACCTATTCTATAGTGGGCAGTTCTCTGTTAGAAGGACTATTCTGTCCAAGTCCAGTATAAAGATAACCTTCAGAAGAAGACCCAGAACTTGGAGTTGCCCATCAAAAGCAGCTGGACAGCAGACTATGCACTTGACTGCAGCCTTTCATACTAGAATAAGATGTACTACACTTTTCTTTAAATTATAATAGGCCCTACATTTGGTTCTACAGCCACCAAGCAGCGTGGGCATTTAAGTGTCTTCTTTTCTTGTTTGAACATTCACAAGGGGCCCCCTGGCAGAGGCAGAAAGCTCTGCCACCAACATTCTGCTACTGGTGCTGCTGGGTCAGGGGCAGGGGCAGAAATGGAATGTGCCAGGGTTAAGTTGTGCACATCTTGGGGGAGAGTGTTGCACCAACGTGCCCTGGAAATTGGTCCTGAATGACACCACCCCTGGAGCTGGCCTCATAAATTTCCTCTTCATGGAGTCGATGGGAGTGAAGAAGTCTGGAGTGAAGAAGTCTGGACTGACCGGGGCGGCTCAGGACTTCATGGCCTCTATGACGGCCATGGGCCTGTCTCAACACGTCACTGGCCCTACCCATGAACGTGGACACACTCTGGACCTGGTATTCACGACGGGGCAGGTAGAGGATGACCTGAGGGTGAAGAACTTATGTTTGACTCCCCTGTCATGGTCAGATCACCTCCTGGTGAGGTTTGTGCTCGAGAGCGGCCTCTCCCTCTATAAGAGTGCGGACCCGATTGTATGGGCCCGCCCCCGGAGCCGGATGAATCCGGATGGATTCCTGGGGGCCCTGGGGGAATTTCCGGCTGACAAGACTGGTGCTCCTGTCGAGGCTCTGGTCGAACTGTGGAACGGAGAGATGACCAGGGCTGTGGACACAATCGCTCCTAAGCGTCCTCTCCCACCGGGCAGAGTCCGCTCTTCCCCTTGGTATACACCTGAATTACGGGCGATGAAGCGAGTTGGGAGACGGCTAGAGCGTAGGTGGAGGAAATCACGGGATGAATCTGACCGAACACACTTGAGAGCCCACTATCGGGCCTATGCTGTGGCGGTGAAGGCGGCGAAAAAGAAGTTTTTTTCCGCTTCCATTGCCTCCTCACAATGCCGTCCAGCGGAGCTTTTTCGAGTGGTGCAAGGCCTGGTTCGCCTGGGTCCTAAGGAAGATCCGATGCCACCCTCAAAGGCCTGCTGTGACGACTTTGCCAGGCATTTCAGGGAGAAAATCGCTCAGATTCGTCACGAGCTGGACTCCACTAATGAATCAGAGGTCTCTGAGGAGTCGCCAATGCCACCGTCTGGTCCAAAATTACTGGAGGAATTTCAATTATTGCGGCCCAATGATGTGGACAAGGTGCTTGGACGAGTACGTCCCACCACGTGCCTATTGGATCCTTGCCCGTCTTGGTTAATAAATAACTCCAAGCACGGGATTGGGACCTGGATTTTGGAAGTGGTTAACGCTTCTCTGAGGGAGGGTCGAGTGCCTGCCCCTTTAAAGGAGGCGGTAATACGACCGGTCCTGAAGAAAGCGTCACTGGATCCAGAGATGGCCACTAACTATAGACCTGTGGCCAACATCCCGTTTCTGGGCAAGGTGCTGGAGCGAGTGGTGGCGGGACAACTCCAAGCACTCTTGGAGGAAACTGATTATCTGGATCCTTTTCAGTCCGGCTTCAGACCCGGGTACAGTACTGAATCTGCCTTGGTCGCCCTGTACGACGACCTGTGCAGGGAGAAGGACAGGGGGAGTACATCCCTGTTGGTTCTTCTGGACCTCTCGGCGGCTTTCGATACCATCGACCATGGTATCCTTCTGGATAGACTTGCGGGATTGGGGGTTGGAGGCACTGCTTTGCAGTGGTTCCGCTCCTATCTCGACGGTCGATTCCAGAAGGTAGTGCTGGGGGACCATGTCTCTACGTCATGGCAGCTATGCCATGGGGTACCACAGGGCTCCATTCTATCCCCTCTGCTATTTAACATCTATATGAAACCGCTGGGAGAGGTCATCAGGAGGTGTGGGCTGTGGAATCATCAATACGCTGATGATACCCAGCTTTACCTCTCATTCTCCACTAATCCAGGTGAGGCAGTGGCTGTGCTGAACCGGTGCTTGGCCGAGGTAAGGGAATGGATGAGGGCCAATAAACTGAAACTCAACCCAGACAAGACGGAGGTCCTGTTGGTTGGCGGATCGGGTTTCGGAGAGGGTGGATTTGACCTGGTCCTGAATGGTGCAACACTCCCTCTTAGGGATAAGGTCCGCAGCTTAGGTGTACTCCTCGACCCGGAGCTTTCTTTGGAAGCTCAGGTGACAGCGGTAGCGAGGAACGCCTTCCTTCAGCTTCGGCTGATTAATCAGCTGCGCCCCTACCTGGAATACGACTGCCTGGCGACGGTGACACACGCGCTGGTGACTTCCCGCCTAGACTTCTGTAACGCGCTTTACGTGGGGCTTCCCCTGAAGACAGTCCGAACACTTCAATTGGTGCAAAATAGAGCTGCCAGGTTCCTGACGGGGACGGGGCGTTATGCTCACATGACTCCAGTCCTCCGTCAGCTTCACTGGCTTCCCATTGAAGCCCGGGCCCAATTCAAGGTGTTGATTATGACCTACAAAGCCCTAAACGGCTTGGGTCCTGGCTACCTGAACGAGCGCTTACGTCCGTATATGCCCGACCGCCCTTTGAGATCTGCGGGAGAGTCCCTTCTCCGGGAACCCTCCATGAAAGAAATTAGGAGAGTAAGTACCCGGAGGAGGGCTTTCTCTGCGGTGGCGCCCAACCTATGGAATTCACTTCCCAAAGAGGTCCGCCTGGCACCGTCGTTACTGGTTTTTCGGCGCCAGGTAAAGACCTTTTTATTTAAACATAATTTCAATTGTTAAAACATATGATCTGGCCTGGGCAACTTCTTCTTCCTTCTCTTTCTCCTCCCATATTTTTATTTTATACTGATAATTTTAATTTTGTATTTGTAAATCAATGTATTTTTTGTATTGTTATATTTAATGGTAATTTATTATGTACTATTGTATTTCAATGTATTTCATCATGTTGTAAGCCGCCCCGAGGTTTCGGCAAGGGGCGGCATAGAAATGTTATAATAATAATAATAAAAAAAAAGAAGGTTAACATATGAAAAACAAAGTTACCGCCTGGCTTCTGAATATCAAATTGGCAGAGATATTTCAAGTGTACTCTTACCAACTGCAGGAAAAGAACTCTCTACTGGAGTACAGGAAGCAAAGTCACACAATGACAGAATAAACACACACACACACATCTTTCAAGCATATTAATATCCAGGCATCCCTATCCAAAACACACCCTTTGAAGTCCTAGTATTTCTTATACTTTCTGTATATCTGAAATAAAATATCAGTCTAATGGATTCCTTAACTGGGCAATCCATTTTACAAAATTTACACACATAGAGATGATAAATATTTGTAACTACCTTACAGGCAGACGGGCAGAGGAAGAATTCAAAGGAATTTTCCGTGTCTCACTAACCAAGAATGTTTCCAAATCCATTTATTTGTGAAATAACTAATAAGTCGAGTACAAAGTTATTCAGACGCTTGCTTCACAGTGTCCGCAGAATTGCTATATAGCTGTTAGAATCCATTTAAATCAAATTACATGCATAAATCTAATTATCTGCTATTGTTTATAGATGCATGACACAGGGGATTTAACAGATGGGAAAGCAAAGTGTGAAGCATGAGCTTTGAAGTAGGTGGTTTTGTTTCAGCATTTCTTGTTTTTAAGGTATTCAAAAGTAGGAATTATGAACGTCAAGAAAAAGCAATGAGTATTTCTCTCACATGCTATCATGTTATTCAAATAACATGGTAGTTTAAGTTACTTGATTGGTTCACTTTGCATATGTATAAAAAGGTCCTTGATGTAAAAGTAAGAGCACAGAAATTACTCTTGTGTAACCAAAGAGCACATTATGTAACCAGGAGGGAAATCACTATAAAGCACTCCTCATTTATCTGGAGAAATGCAATTGGTTCTATTGGCATATTTGTGACATACAGGAGTGGTGAAGAAGACACTTTAACAGAACCAAAGTGTCTATGGAATATTAGCTGTTTTGCAGCTCTCATTTTGTTAGGTTCATATGATAACAATATTGTGCAGCAACGTTATTTTCATAATTGTTCTGTCTCCTTTTATGGCATGGTATGCAATCTGTAGTTCACATTCCGTATGGAAGTTATTAATTGGATTAGCATAATTTAAAGTTGTAATGTAAACAAGAAAGAGTCTTGTGGTACCTTAAAGACTAACAAATTTATCATGGTGTAAGCTTTTTATGGAACAGAGCCCACTTCATAATACATTTGTTAATCTCAAATGCCACAAAATTCTTTGTTGTTTTTGCTGCAACCAGTTAATATGCTTACTCCTCTGAATGGTATAATAGTAGAGTATAAATGGAGGACATCATTCCTGAATTTCCTTCTTTTTCTACCTCCACTGCAAATTATGTATATATAATAAAAATAACAGTGGTGAAGATCTGGAGGTTTGTGAATGGAAAGATAGCAAATGGTGCATAATTCAGCCTGTAATATACAATTTTAAATTATATTATTTTAAGAAGAATTACATCTATATTAAGTTACCTTCCATTTAATTAATAGGAATTAAAGCTCCTTAAGAGTGACTGAATCATGTTTCTAATATCTTTTAGATGTGCAGTATTGCTGTATTCATGGTGTATAATACTTCTTTCCTTCATGAATTTGCTTTCTTACTTTGCACTTCATTTTTTAAAAAATACTGTATGATGGGTGGACAGTACAACCACAAAATGTTCCATCATTGCGATTTAGTATGAAACATCCAACAGGATCATTTTCCTTGCATTTTGCCTATTTAGATAAAGAAATTAAATGACTTTATATAATTTCAGTGATAAAGTGATTAAGCAAAAAATACGTGTGTCTGTGCATCAAACACACACAGGCACAGGCACACACAATACCTCACATGTATGTGCATCCATGCATAGAGAGAGTTCCAGGATTAACACAAGCCCCTCAGTTCTCATCTCTCAGATTTTGTTTGTTGTGGAACTCTGGCTATAACAGAGCTAGAGTTTTCATGAATTTTCCTATAAATTGCAGCACTTGGCTATTCTCAGATTGCTTTATTACTTTACAACCTCTGAACTTGTTCCTTCCCGATAGACTTCTCCATTGCTCTATAAATTTCACTTCCCGTAAGCAATGCTATTTATCCTTTTCAAAAGGGCAAAAAGTGTTGTGTATCTGCTTCTTAAGAAGATAATTTGCACTGGTTTCCCATTTGTTCTGGATTTATTTAATTACTTGAAGTGACTGGTCTTTACTGGTTAGGATAGGATTGACAACTCATGGGCCAGCCTCAGGCCCTGAAGAGTTTTCATCTGGCCCAAATGGCACTACCACATTTGCAACAGTGTGAAGGATAAAGAAAGTTTGTCCATAATCAGCATGGTCAGTTAGTTGGTAGACTGGGGAGAGAGAAGCTACTGCCTCTGAACAGCTACTGTGGAAAAGTGGACATCACAAAACAGCAGAGGTATAGCAACCGCTAAATGAGCTACTCGCTCTGATCTGGACCTGCACAGCACTGCATGGCACAGCACAGCACAGGCCTCACAACATGGACAATGACACAATGGGGCATGCCCAGTGCAGAGTCCCGCTTTCCAGTCAGCACTCGTTTACCTGACAGGTGACGAATGAACACCCAGCTACAATCTGAGCACCAGACTTCTCTGACACTCCTCCAGTTCTAGTCCCTATGCAATCTTTCAGAACACATTTTGCTGCACTGGTATATCAAGTGCATGCTGGAAGAAAGCAGGTGTTGCTTCCAGGCTGTACCTTGCAAAGTCCTATGAAAGATGCCCATTCTTCAGACTTTTGCCGACTACGCCCAGATCAATTACTTTGTACTGCCCAAAGAGACATTGGGTAGATGTAGTTATGGTGCCAATGTTACAAAGCAATGCTTTCACCACTGGGTGATGCCAGTTTTATTATATAGCCTTATGCAGGAAGGGTAGAAATAGTTATCAAACACCAACAATGGTTGAATATAGAGAAACTGGCATCTCTGTATCAGGACAAAATACAACCATAGTTAAATGCTTGCCAGCTCCAGTTGTAAATGCACTGACTAAGGAAAAGATCCCATTGAGCTCAGAGGGACTTATTTCTGCTAGATATTGCATCATTAAGACCTGATGATTCAGTGAAGTGTGGTTGTGATTAAGTTTCTGCTATTAAAATCAACTTTCTGTATACTAATTTCACTTGTTGTACACAGGTTCAAGGACACCCAATGTTTGGGGAATGTTTGGAAAATCATTAGGGAAAACAAGTCTAAGGGAAGAGGGAACCCAAAACACCTCAGTGGGGACGTAACATGTGCTTGGTGGGAGGAGTAGAAAACCAAGGCATGGAATAACAAAATGAAGTACCTTGAAAACCAATTTGACTGACTAGCTGTCTGGAACTCTAAACTGGAGAATTCCACAGTGCAATTTTTTTCAGATGCTAATTTTAGTACTACAATGCTCAACTTCAGTTCAATCATTCACTTAAAGAACAAAGTTAAAGCAACAGATTGGCTGTCCTTAGCCAAAGTCCAACTTAAAAAGTGTCTGGTGATCACTGACAGCTTCCATGTGCTATAGACAAATTTTTGTTGTTCCTAAATTCTTGAGTAGCTGTTAACAAAAATATAATAAGGTATTGAGAGAAAAGAAAAAAGATCTTTCTGTAATGCTTCTAGGAAGGTTTTATCTTTGTGACATTAATGATAATCTCTTGTGTAATTAACTGTGGAGTGGTTATGCATGCAGTATGCAGTCCATGACAAGCCTCATAGAAAATACATCAGTATTAGCCACAGGTGAATTCGTTTAGAAAGATTAATGACTGCACCTGAATTTTAATGCCTGAAAAGGGACGGAACACTGAATCCTTAATTAAAAAGTTGAATGAGTGGTATGGTTTGTTTAACATCACAAATTTCAACTGGAGATTTTTATATTCAAATGAAGTCGGCAACGGGAAGCTTTCCTTCGAGCAGGGAAGAGTAAAGGTGAAAAGCAATCATGTTTTATGTGCTTTCCCTTATGTAAATCGATACATGGATCAGTTGCTTTGATAAGGATCAAATATGGTATAATTATGGCTCCTCTGTGTTTACAGTGACTGTTTGGGGGCTAGAAAATCTCAGGGAACACATTGTGGCCCTGTACCGCTACCAACAGAACATCAGATGAGAAAAGCAGAGAACTCGACGAGTGATCTTATTCTTTCGTTAACGAGAGGCAGTTTTCACTTCATTATTATTTTGCAGAGTTTTTAATCAGGAGAAAGTAACCTTGAAAATTACCACTGGAGTCCCATTCCCAGAAGATGGTTAACTTGCTTCTTTCAAACCTCTCTTTCAATTAGTGAGTAAGTTTCAAGTTATTAGCATTAAAGTTATTCATCATAACAAAACATAAAGTAGAAGAGAAAATCTGGGGAAGAAATGCACTCACCTGCAGTTTACCTGGTAGATTCCTGGCCAGGAAAAAAGGCATTTAATGAAAACATTCAATCTGCTTTGTTTAGTATAAAATACCTACTTTTAAAAGCAAAAGCAAAACCGCATTAATGACCACTTCCAGTAAGTCTTAATCATACAAAGTGAATTGCATAAATGAGCTCTTTTGTAAAGCTTATTTGTATAGGAACTGGTCAACTCTTTTGCTGTCTTTATGATGTGGGCTTTTTGACCTGGAACAGATGTGGAAGGTCACGTCTGACTGTCTTTTCCTAACCACTCTGAGCTATCTGTAGCCTGCTTTTAATGAGGCTGTTCTTATCAAAAGTAATAAGCAAAGAGTGCAAAAGCTCCATCAAGCACACTCATCTATATTTCCTAGCTGTGTGTATTATATTCATTTCTATGACTAAAATCATTCGCACAATTGATTTCAAGTGAGAGGATGGGTGGTATGGAAGGGATCATGGCTTGAAAAAACATGCAAGTAAGCGACCAACGAAACTGACTCTGGATTTTTAGGAGCAAATGCACCATGGAGTAATCTGATATTCTGTAGTTTAAGGAATAGAGCAGGCTATTGATTTCCTTGCAAAGAGGAAATACATATTAAAAGACAGACACATGCCTCTTTTTTGTAATAAAATATTAGCTTGAACTTAAAACGTCATTCTGTATTTCCAGAAGCAAATGCATCATCTACCATCTACCTATATATTAGTGTATTTTCTAACAAGGAAAAGTTTGTGTCTCATCCCCGGCGCTGACTCAGCATAGCATGTGCAGAGCAACACGTAAGGCCCTTCTTTGATTTGACGGGAGTGAAGAAACATGGGGCAGGGTGCTGGGTCAAGTTCTCCACTTGTTCCCAGACATCTGAAGTGGCAAAACTTTAGTTATTCATAAAGGGTCCAGTGCTTACAGGGAGGTACAACAGGACTGATTTGCATCTGTAACTAAGATTGCATATATGGAATCCTTGCATATATGGAATTGCATATATGGGTGTGTAGTTCATAACCTTATCAAAACTGGGTTAAAGTGGGGAACAGTAACAGTGCTTCAGTGTCACATTCTCCACCACAAACTGCATAGCCATATTTTACAAAAGCTCAGTTTAAGCTGATTTTCCAAATACAGATTAAAATATACAAATAAGAATGAAAATCACATCAATTTTAAGTGTAACTGGTGCAGAAGGTAGTACATTTGACTTATATGACCTCTTTACAAGCAGGAATATGGGTGGAAACTACTGGTGGTTGGAGACAGTCTTCATGGTCCCTCCAATGTTTACAGTACAATCCTATGGGGATTCCTGCAATCCTATGAATTTAGAGGATGACAGGTGCCCTATGCAGGGCTGAAGGAGCACAGCGGTGATGGCTACCTCCATGTTCTCTTCTTTTGCAAAGTACTTAGGCAGACACCCTTCGGCTGTATAGCTGTAATTCTCCGGAAGGAAGGGAAGTAGGCTGAACAGCTGGCAGGATGTGTCATATTTTGGTGGCACTGGGCTCTTCTCCTCCCAAGCCATAAATCTCTTCTCCAAGGTTTATTTTGCAAACTCGGAGAGCAGATGGCATGCTCTTTTCTGCACTGGCTTGGCGGTACAAGGGGACAAGGAGGGAAGGGATAGTGAAGGGATAGGGACTCTATAGGATTGTTCCTCAGGGAAAATATATATGGCTTTATATGTTCTTTATTTGTATATGAAATAAAATCATGCCAAATAGCCTATAAATCAGATATTTCAGCTTTGCCTTTCATCTGACACATCAATGTTTCGGTCATCACTATTCAACATAAAGTATAATCCCCCATCCTTCACTTAAGTTACAGTTCAGTCAAGTTAAAAGTAACCCTTTACCATGTGTGTTATTTGTACAAAATTATGTTGTGTGTAGATAAAGGATCCTCCTTTCTACATATGTATCTCAGAGTGGAAAATGTAAGGGGCAAGTGTGGACCCTAAATACTTCATTACACATCACACTCACCTATGGTTCATTTAATCCATGGTCACACAAAAAATTTTTTGTCCTACCCAGTTTTCTTTCAGAAAAATGAACAAACCCAGGGTTTTCTTCAGAATCCCTGGGTTGTTTTACTGCCCTTTCACATCTTTCTTCTTTGTAATCAAAATTCCTTAGTCAAACGTTGTCACACTCTACTGGCAAGTAAACAAGCTGCTTTTTGTGGTGGTGGGTTATACCACTTGGATGCCTCTGAACAACTCATCATTCTGACTTTACATGTACTGATAACCCATAGTTTAAACATCCCAGAGTTAACAACCCAACAACAAACTATGGCCTCTCTTTCTGAGTTGTCCATAGTTAACCAAGCATGGTTTGCTAGTGTGTCTGTGTTCGCACATAATTACTACTCAGAATTCAACAACCCGTGAAATAAAGTAAACCATGGGTTAGAATCATATATGAACTAGATTTATGATTTTCCTTTCACCCCTGCAAAGTACTTTGCTTCTGCTGAAGTTCTTCTGCATCTATAGAGTTAGAACCAGTTGGACATTTTACCCAGCCCAATTGCTGTTTAATTTGGAGAAATATTGTAGCTGTTTAGTTCACTTGCTGTTTGCTAGATACATGAACACCTATATTAGTTTGGCATAAAGGTACATTTCCTGAGTTGTGGCTTCATATTCAGTTCTATATTTCTATTTATTTTGGGGTATCAGAGCACTCCTGCACAAACTGAAAATTTATTACTAAAAAAGGAAAAAAAGTAGCAGTGGAAAAAAGTTGCAAAAGCAAATGGAATATATGGGTGAACTCCCTGCCTCTTCACTTCCTTGTGCTATGCAGCTAAAATTTTAACACTAACTACCTAACTTCAGGAGACTTTTTGACTGTGACTAAGGAATTTGGTGCTTAAAAACAGAACTAAAAATACATAAAACATTAGCAAATTATTTATCTAGCTTGTGGATTTGGTGAACTGCAAGTTTTGGTATTTTTTCATCTAATCCGGATTTTAAAAACGAAAAAGGAGAAATTGGAGCCAGAATTATTGAAGTTGCAGCCTTGCTTTCCTGTGCAAGCAGCTGCTACCAATTGCTAGTTGCTTTCATCAGTGCATGAAAGACCACTTCCTGGTATCTACAATTATTTCCAAAATGTGAACTGAGCTTTCTGCACAATTTAATCTAGGTTCTGATCTATAATGCCCTGGAATAAAGAGATTCACACTAATAATTCTATACAGTTCCTTGAGAGATGAGTATATTTCAAAATATGCTAACAGAATATATCTGACTTTTATTGGTCATAATAATGTTGCCATTTTGCTTTTCCTGTGAATCTTCTCTCTTGTTAGTAGTTTAAATGCAAAGATCATTAAAACTTGCTAAATTTGCCCCAAATATATATAATTTTACCTTATGGAGCAGTAATTATCAAGGTTGTCATTGTATGAAGGTGATGGGATCTCGTTTGGATATGATTATTAAGATGCAATTGTACTTTACCAAAGCAAATGAAACACCTAAACCAGTTCACTGTTTTCTTTCATTTGTACATTTTATCATTCTTGTTCAATGCTAATTACAGAAACAATGAAAAAGGGAAGATTAATGTTTTGTATACACTTTGCATAAGTCTGGAGAGCAGAAATTTCTTGCGGAGTCTTCATATAAGAATTGCTGATAACCTTTTAAAAGAAGACTATAAGTCCCAAGGTACATAAGATTATATCAGATGTAATCTTAACTGGTTTATCTGGAAGCCAGGGCATTAGCAGATCAGTTCTGAACCATTTTCCTTACCGGGAAAAAAGTGGATATAATGCTTTTCACTAGAAAGTGATCTCGGTAGTGTGTCTGACCTTATAGAGTACAATATAAACAATTTCTTTGCACGATTCATAGCTCCAGTTATAGGCTATTTACTGAAGGGTGCATTTATAATAATGGTATTTCCAAATGCTGAAATATTATAGAAGGCTATTGCAACAGGAAAAGTTTCTGACAAAAAGCTTTGCTAACACAATGTAGCTCACAGGGCAGCTAAGCTGATTCTCCTTTCATTACATTTTATCCATCCATTAAAAGCTAAGCACTCTTGTCTGCCTTGATTACCCTGACCCATGCATCTTGGACGTTTTATGTTGAATGAATAAAAAAAGCAACACCCGTGCTTGTTCTGAAGTTCCAGCTGAATGTGTCTTGTAGCACATTGGTTCCCTACAAGTGATACCTTGCTGTGGAAGAAGATTTCGTATCTGCCGCAGGCAGACTAAGCAGATGGTCTTCCCTGCTATACCCAGTGCTGGATGGGCTGCTCATTCCAGCCAGCCACCAAGCCCTTGCAGAGGCAGTGAGAAGGCATACTTTAGAAGGAGTCTGGTGCAGGCGGTTCAAACCTAAGGCATTGCATTTAGAAGCAAAGTAATAATATATTTCTAAAATTCAGAAGGACATAAGCATGAACTTCAAATATTTCCCTGTCTCAGGAAGTACTCAGTTGCAAGAAGCACTCCAACAGCCTATGATTATATTTTATCAGTGCTGGTTCTCATGCAATTTCACAGAAAAAAAGTTCTTTCAAAAAGAAATTCAAAAGAAAAGAGAAACTTGAAGAAACTCTCTTTGGTTTGGGTCTTGCACTTACTTTACTTATGAGGTAGCTGAGGAGTGTGTGCATGTATCCTGTCTTTCACCTTGCATTCACTTCTGTGGCAACCTGTATTCACCTTCACTCTCTGGGAAGAGGTAGCATGAAATGATTGCTTCTTTGAGGACTGTTAAGATCAGGAAGGGTGGGCAGGCTGGGAGAGTGTAGAGCAATGGAGACATGAGTTATAGAAAGAAAACATGCATACAGTACCCCCAGCTTTACCCCATAATGATTAGATTAGGTAAAACACCACACCACACCTATATACCCATTGTATAGGAAATTATACAATGCCCTGGCAATGAGGTAGAGAACAGGAAGTCCCTTCCATCAGAGAAGAAAAAATTCAGGAAATTGGAAGTTATCCTTTGGCACAGCACAAACTCTAGCTCTTCTCTACAAATGGATGCTGTAATACACCTGCTATAAGATCCCTGGGAAGGACCAGTGGAGCTAACACCTTTATAGGAGACCATATATATCCACAATCACTCTTCAGAAAGGTGGCACTTGGAAGTCCTTGACTGACTCTTGAAGAGGAATAGCTAGAGGTGGACCAAATTGTCACAGAATATATTTTGTCTTTGGATCATTGCAAGATTTTTTATTCCTACTCCACCCCACCCCCCAAAAAGATCACTTTGAAGATTTTTTCCCCAGATTTTATTCACTTTATTTGCTTCATCCCTACTCCCACCAATACCTTTGAAAGATGATTGGTATGGGAAATTGGAAAGTAACAAAATGGGGACCAGGTTGTCAGCACCTGATGCTGCTACAGTTATTGTAGTCACTGTTTCCTTAATTGCTTCCCAATTTCCCTGCCCACAAATAGTGTGGACAACATCCACAGGTCATTTGCACATAGCTGTTTTATTGTTAACTGTCAAACAGACACACATAGCCCAAGGTTTGATAAAGCAAGCCTTCAAGAAAACTTGCACAGCAAAAGGCATATTGTGCCTGCCCTATCTGAGTGAAGCTGGCTCTACTGCCACCCCTAGGCAGGGAGTGTTTCCCTGTAGCCCCCTCTCACTGCATTCCTTGTGGGAGAGGTTATGGGAGAGGTCATAACTGAGATGTTCTTTAACCCACCAGCCTCCTGTGGCTTGAAATTATAAGGACAAAAAAGCTAAATGTCAGTTAGGGAAATCTTGCCCCACTGGCCAATGATATTACTGAAAGCTTTAACTGTAGGGACTGCCAAACAGAAGCTAGAAGTTCCTCAAGTGTAGAAATGAACAATTAATCAAACGTCTGTAAAAACTGCATTGTGTAAATACACATGTTACATGAATAAATTGCCACCAGTGATAATCAGTTTACAAGTAAACCCCTATAGATAAGGTAAAATTCTCAGTATGCAGTGAACTATGTAATCAGAATTGCATCTTACATATACATATTGTTATATACAACAATAATATTATGCATTCATTAAAATGTTAACAAATTGACATGATACCGATCAACTGTATATTGTCATAAAATACAGTAAAATGACAAACATCAGGAGTGGGTTTTTGTTTTAATTCTTCTTCAGAATAATAAACCAATTTTCATGATTTACTTCATCGATTATGGTTGGCAGCAATCTTGTTCCTCCTATTTACCTTCAAAAATAGATGGTAAAAGTACACCATTGAAATGAAATGGCACAGGCTGTGCTTTTCCTGGGAAAGACTATCCCAAAGGTTCCCAAGGCTTCACTTCCAAAAACTGTAAGGTCATAAAGCCAAGAGTGTGAAAGAGATAATCCCTAGCTATCTTCTGAAACAAACCAACCAACAAGCAACTGCAGTGTGCACAAAAGAGCCCCCAATGTGCCCCAAAAGAAGGTGTGTTGTTATTATTTAATGCCAAAAACTGTAAGTTTATGTACTGTAGTTTACTTTTTCTTCCTGTAATGCTTCAGTTGAAGCACATGCACAAGGACTACTGTGCCTTTGATATAAATCCAGCAGCCCATTCATAATTCCATAGAGGTTCTTACCCATCCCCAACTTAATCATGTAGGAGATAACAGTGGGGGAGAAAACAAGAGGGGAAAATTAATAATCAAATACCTTATTTTTGATATATAATTATTCCTGTAAAAATATTCTGATTATTTTCTCAAATAATCCTACTACAGTTAAGATTATATGGCAAAGCAGTCCCTCAGCATCTCTTCTCTCATTACATTGCTGTGGACATGATGGGTATATATGTTGCAACAAAAACCCAGAATATTCATTTTTATTTCCCCTGTAAGAGATAAATAATCAACCTTGCCTTCAACATCTGGAAGAAATGAAACATTTCAGATCACTTAGTTTCCACACACTTTGTTCCTCTCTTTTGGATCAGATCTTCCACCCCGTTTTCTCATTTAGTTTTCCAAGGTTCCCATCTACAAAAGGAAGTACGCTGATTTCGAATAATCTACAAGGAAGCACTAGCTAAGGTGGCTCAACTTGTCATTTGAATTATGTAAAATGGTGAGATGCAAGGGACAAGAATGATTAGATTAAGGCCTTTCAAATGGGCTGACTTGTGGAGAAAGCATTTGCCCAAAACAGTGCATTTTCAATATCAACTCCGTTCTTCAAAGTTAAATGCCTTGGCTACAAAAGCACAGCCCAGCCTGCTTAATTGATTTATTTCATTATATCTGTGTTCTCATTCTATATGTTTTATTTAATTCATGGGAACAGTCTGCATCTGAAATCAAATTATCTCAAGAGCAATATATGTATAAAGCTTAATGCAGATTTTACAGTCAGAATAAGTATCTATGCACATCTATATTATATTATACACTGCTGTAGTATCATTCTTGTCCCAGCCTGTCTGCATATTGTGAATTGGAGAAGCATATGGTAGGGTATCACTGAGAAATGAATTATTCTTACAAATACACAGACTGAAGTAAATACTGCCAGAATGAAAATTATTTTCTTCTCTGATAAGTAACTTTTAAACAACGTCAGTTCTCAAAGGCATTTTTTTCCTTTATGGAGCCATTACAAGAAAGGATATTGTGTCCACGATGGAACACGTCTGAGAAATGGCTCCAGCATTTTCTGGAAAGCCATTTGTCATTTCATTCTTGTGCATGTAGGAGCCTCTGCTTGCCACTGAAATATAGTGTGATTTCTGTTTTTTCATAGCAAATCTGGCTTTAGAAAGAAATAAAGGAAAAAATGTTGAGGGTGGATAAATTGACATTTTGCATTGACCTGCATTTGACTATTTAGTAAAGGAAGTTCTTTTCAGCGTATATATGAATATGCAAATTTGGATAGATTGTTATCAAAGGGACACAAAAATGAATTGTTCCCATAATCTATGGGGAAAAAATTTAAAGCCAGGCTTTTAATGATGAAACAGTCAAAAACGTTCATTTAAATGTCATTATCTGTCCATTTTACTTTTCTCACATCAATAATAATAATAATAAATTTCTTCTATACCCTTTATGAAGAAATGTGTGAATTTCCATGATTTATTTTTAAAAATGAGCCCAACAAAATTCTCACCCAACTTTATTTATGTTTATTATATCTGCATAGCTTCCTTTCCCAAATATTGAAGCAAACACAGGGCTCTGGGCTGGCATGGATTAAGGGCTGCTGCCTTGCTCCCTAAGAGGCAAGACTGTGGGACAGGAGAAGGTAACACCGAGCGCCTGCCCTCCCAGCTCCTGCTACTGGCTGTGCTCAGGCAGCTCTTCTGTGAGGCCAAGAAAGGAGAAAGTAGGGGAGGAGTTTCTTCCTTGGGGTATCACCTCAGGGAAATATACATCTGCTTTTGGCTCATTATTCTCTCAGCTTTCACAGGGAGGTAGAACAGTAAAACTGTAAGAAGTTGATTAAAGCCCACAGAAGATTAAGTATATGCCTTAATCTTCTGTGTATATGGAGGACAGACCCATGTTCAGATCTGAATTGCATGGTCCTACACAGAATTTCCTCAAAGGCATAAGATTCATGCTAGAATGTGGCACCACATAGGATGTCAGAGAAGCAGCGACCCTGCTCCTGTGCCCAGGTCCTGCTAAGCACATGAATATGCTTTTCTTCCTCCTTTCTCACAATCTCTCTTTCTTTTGTGTCTTGCCCTCAGACCGTAAACCTGTAGGCAGGGACTGTATGATTCCTTATCTTTGTGCACCACCTTGGAAACACTTTTGGCCAAAGGGCAGAATAAATATCTAAACTGCAATCCTAGACGTATATTCTTGGAAGCAAATCCTTTTGAAATCAGTGGGCCTCGCTTCTAAAGAGCATGCCTAAGTCTGAGCTGCAGAATTTGGCAGCTGGAAAACTGCAATGATTAAGACTGTTTTTCCATCCATGGTGTGAAGACAATGCCATCGTCTGAAAACGGTATTATTTCTTGCCTTTCCAGCTGTCCACACTTGGGCAGAGAGCTTAACATCCTGTCAGTTTCTATCACATTGCTTCTTTATTATCATCATCATCTCATGTGGATCTGTGAGCTGTAAATCACAATGGCTTTCTAAACGATTGGAATCTTCTCTGCACTGAACTGAAGGAAACAGCTCAAGCATCAAGGAGAAATGAGTAATAATCAAGCCCTTCAGGAGAAGAATCTTAGGTATGCTGGTGATCCAGCTGGAGTAGTAAGATTTTATACTTTAATACTACTGCGAGAATTGAAGACAACAGCTGCATGCAGAGCCAAAAATGTTGTGGGCTTGCCAAGGGAAATGTGCCAATTCCTATCTGTTACAGAAAAAATGTTGATTCATTTAATTTTTTCTCTCTTTTTCTCTGTCTCACACACACATGAACACAACTTCTGTTTTCCTTTGGGAAACCTTTGGCCTAAAGTCTAAACCTACTGATTAGGGATACCTGAATGAAAAGCAAAGTTTAATGTCAAAGTGTTTCACTTTAGCAGGGGACTTGTGCTATATGCTAACTCTGCACTCTCTGGAAGTATTGAACTAGCCAGTTCAGTTGCTCAGCATGTCTCCTGTTTGCTTTCATTAGTTTGCAATCATGCATTTTAACCTAACACTGCTGCAAGACAGCATTTGCCAAAAAATATTCAATTAAAGGTATATGGGAGCTGCTGAACTAGCTTTTTCTCCTTTGGAGGAACAATGAAGCTGCTTGTGTTAACAGCTTAAGATTTGAAGCCTAACTTTTTCCTTGCATCATTGTGCGCTGATCCCCTTTTATCCGCTTTTCTGTTTGCTTGTTGTCTCATTCACACTCTATGAGCAGGATAATCTATTAGACATTTGTGTACACACACCTGGTTGTGGTTGAAGTGTTGCTTGTTTGTCTGGGATTTCTTTGTTAGGGCAGTTGTTCAAGTATTAGTTACCTGTAATGTACAGGTAAATTTTCAGAGATTAATTCTCTGTTGTGCCTGAATATAGTGATCTGATCTTCATTTGTATATTCCTTGAGAACACAATTCAGGGACTAGTGTTTGTGTGACTAGCTCCTCACATTCACCTATTAGGTACTATGCCCTTAAGATCCAGGATGTAGACAAGCATACTATAATGTATTATACTATACAATTTTGCTATGCAAGTTACGATCTATTTCTATACTCCTCTTTGGCCAAAATGGCTCCCACAAATGTGCAATATGAGTTAAACATCACATTAAAATACAAATTTAAAGCAGCACTATCACAATAGTTGTTTAACACTTAACACCCCAAACCTGAACACTTATAGCATTCTTCATGTCCAAATACTAAACCCCATCCACAAAAATCCAGAGGAGAGCAGGCTCAGCTCTTTCTACTGTTTTCCATACAGGATGATCAGAGCAGATGAAAAGCATATTGTCTTTATTAGAACAGTATCCCTACCAGAAGCAGGTCCTCCCAAGCCTTACTTCAAGCCTTGACTTGGTCTTTAGTTGCTGCTTTTGGGTTCATAAGACCCCAGATTTGGGTCTCCGTGAGACAAACGCATGTAGCAGCATTTCCTTGGACCTTGAATGCTTCCCAGCATTTTCTCTTGCTACATGAGAAATGGCAATTCACTTTCTATACCTGACTGTACATCCTGCATTGCTGCAGCCACCCTAATGGAGTAACACCCCTGTGGACAGCACGAATGCAAGCGGTGCACTGCATTTTTTTGTTTCGGCAAGGGGCGGCATAGAAATGTTATAATAATAATAATAATAATAATAATAATAATAATAATAATGTCTCTTCTACTTTCGTATTTCATGTTTATCTTTAAACATATTTTAATGCATGCTAAAATGACTTTGCTTAAGTGCTGTGGCACAGATATTTTAATGTGTTTTCTTTTGTTTTTAACAAAGCAAGTGACAATGTTTTATAATGTAAATTTAAAGATAGGTTAAAACACTGCTAAGATGCTTAGTGTCAAAGTACCACTGACAGCATGTCCAAGTGCTCAGACACCCCAGATCTGAATATGCATTTCAAAAACAAGCAAACAACCATGTCTTTAAAGAGACAAAATGCTACTCTCATGCCGCTGCAGGTACTGCACTGCTTTCCTCCCCAACCTCATCAAAGAAAAAAGATGCAGAAGGAGGGCACAGCAGACAAAGAACTATTATTCAGTGATGATGTCATGTAGATGCACTGTAAAAAGGAGTGGACAGAGTTAATTCCAGAGTGAACCATTAGTACAGGAGCACTAAGGGAAGATGGAATTCAGCTTGACAGACCTTTGGTCTAAAATAAATCAGTAAAGCTGAGTCTAACATTTTGCATCAAAGTTCTCCATGAACCTAGGCAACTGAACAGTGATAGATGCTTTGTTTTATAGCAAGTTATAAAATGGACTTTTTTGACATGCTTAGTCACTGTGACATATTTAGTAGAGCAACATTTGTGGGTGGTTTGTGGATGGTTTTAGTTTAGTAACACTTACATATTAAAGGTTAGATTTTATTCCTGCCCCAACAAAGGCTGTTGCACTGTGTATGCTCAATTAGAAAGAGAAATAAGTGTTCCAAATATGTTGGCATTTTCTTTTCACTTCATTCAGTTTTCCTGCTGTTGTTACTGCCAATTTATCTTTTTTTCCAAATGCACTTGTTGACATTAAACATTCAATCAGACCTACCCATAGCAGCACTTATATAATTTTCCATTTTCACATCATGGTGGCTAGATTGTACCAAGGGATGAAAGATAACCAAGAAGCGGTATGCCTTTGAACATGTTGCAAATTCTGGGTTGCAAAGTTGAGTTTGGCTTATCACCTCACAGAAAAGCAGCTGCCTTTCAGCTTTCTTCCCCTGACAGGTGTTCCAAAATGCAGCACACACACCTTTTCAAAGCTTTTCCCCACCACCACCCCAGAATTGCCAATTGGAGCAAATGTTGGCCATTCAAACAGGAAGTGCAGAGCCTAGCAAAACAGTGTCAGCCTTATCTTCAATTTCCTCTCCTTCAGAGCTAACTGCACTCAGTAAATCCTTGTACTTTGGGTTAAGATCCCTGAAATTCTCAATGAAGTTTTTAGGGCCTCAGACAAAGCCCTGTGTAATGAACAAGAGTTTCTCTGAGTTCAGGGGGCTTTGCATTAAGAAGTTAAAGGACTCATATGTGCCATCTGATAAATATTTAAGGGAACAAAGTCTTGCTTGGTGTTTCAGGATCTGAACTGCAAAGTTGGGTCCTGTCCTGTTTTGCTTGCTTGCTTTTTATAGACTGGAAATGCCTATAAAACAGAAGGTGTTTTTCAAGGGTTTTTAAAAATAAGTTTAGGTTACTTCAGTAGGTATCAAGTAGTCTTTAAAACATACCAGAGGAAATGTCCTCTTACTTACTTAATTAAAATAGAGATTTTAAAAAAAAAATCTTAGAAGGACCTGTTTTTGTTTTTGATATTTTCTGTGAGTTTATTTTTTTTATTTTTTTTTATTTATTATTTAAAACATTTTTATGCCACCCCATTCGCTGAAGCCTCAGGGCAGCTTACAACACTAAGTTAAAATAATTATAATATAAATCAAAAATATAAACATTAAATTAAAAATACAAAACTACAGTATAAAATAAGCCGCCCTGGCCAGATAAAATCCAATAGTATTAACAGTTAAAATGCCGCTTGAATAAAAAGGTCTTCGCCTGGCGCCAAAAAACAAATAACGACGGCACCAGGCGGACCTCTCTGGGGAGCGCGTTCCATAACTTAGGCACCATCGCAGAGAAAGCCCTCCTCCGAGTACCCACCCTCCTAATTTCTTTCACGGAGGGTTCCCGGAGAAGGGCCTCCCCCGCCGATCTCAAGGGGCGGCTGGGCATATATGGATGCAAGCGCTCCTTCAGGTAACCAGGACCCATTCATTATAGTTACTTCAAAAAAATGCAAGCAAATTCATACAGCTCAGGGAACCTGTTGATATATGGATATTGCTGTAACTTGGTGATTTGCAGGCAGGTGAGTCAAATGAGAAGCCTTATTAATGTATTCCTTTATTTATTGAGATGTTATGAGGTAGAACACAAATTCTATCCACGATGCTAGATCTGTGTGGACTTGTTCATATATACACATGCCTGAACCAGTCCATATTGATCAACATACATACAGTATAAGTGTGGGGCAATTTCTTCTGAATGCATCTTTTTTCAACCTGTATTCGTATTTTGTGAATAAGTCAAGTTGTTGTTTTGAAGGCTGGTCTGAGGGAGAGTTGAAGGTGATGCCATTAAAATGAGCAAGTGATGTTCTCCTTCCAGTCTGGCGTGTTGGACTAGGGTGTGGGAGATCTGGGTTCTGGTCTGCTCTTGGCCATGAAACTCGGTGGAAGATTTCAGTAACTGACTTTCAACCTAACTTATTTCACAGGGTTGTTGTGAGGATAACATGGAGAAGAGTAGGATCACATTTGCCATTTCGGGTTCCTTGGAGGAAAACTCAGGATATAAATGTAACATAATTATAATAAATAAATGTTTCAGTGCAGACACAAAATAGCAGGATAGCATAGCTCATGGCCACGTTCCATGGCCACATTGCTGGCCGTAAGTAACATGGCAATGGATCAGGACTGGTGCCACCCCCAAGCAGATGCCAGGGCCCAGAAGCCCAACAGACTCAACTGCTGATACATTGCTTGTCTCCCCCCACACTGCCCCAACTTGATGCATGGAGCAGTGCTAGGCACGAAGTATTTCCAACAATCCTGTATCAGGGATGCTGTGGGAAATTACATTGCTACCCACCAGTGGGGAGCCTGCCAGACCAAGCGACGGAGCAGAAGAAGACCATATTCCTGTACCCCCCACCCCCATAAAACCCCAGTCCTGGTTTTGCCAAATTTCTTCATGAGAATTTTACCCTCTGAAGAGTGCAGTGGCACCACCTGACCTGTTCTGAAAGTTATGTGCATATTAGCACAAGGAACCACCTTTTCAAGAAATAGAAGAGTTAATTAACAAATAGCTGAATGTATAAAATGAGATAAATTATCCTGGACATATTGTGCCAATAGAAGTGATGCCAAAAGTAACTATTTTGAAAAGCTGTCAGATGGAGGCATTTGGTGGTTTTGCAGAGCAGATATAGAATAGAGAATGTCTCCCTGGAGTCAAAAGACTGGATGCTGCATAGCTTTAATTGAGATCTGATTCCAGGCTCTTCCCCCACTTCTGCTGTTGGCAGTCATTGCTACCTGTGGGTGGATGAAATTCCAGATGTAGTAGCTCAGTACAGGAGCACAGACTACCCCCACTTCACTTCCCTGACTTCTCGTGGGAATGCTAATGGGAAGTTAAAATGCTTTGGAAAGATTAAAATAAAACTTGTCATCTCTTCTCAAGGAAATAAAAAGTAAATGGCATCATTTTTTCTCTATTTAAAACATTAAAAAAGAGCCCACAGTGCTTGTGTGACAAACTGAACAGAATATGCAATGTTTCTAAAAATAAGACCCGATGCATGAACAACTAACTTTGATTATTTTGTTGTCTTCCCTGCTGCTGATAGAGCTTCCCCGGGTGCTTGACCAAATGTGGGTGATATATCTGCACTCCAAGGCAAGCCATCTTTCTAATAATAATAGGAATGCTAATACAGATTGTAGGGATCAGGAGTGCTGATGAGCAGCGCATACCAGGGTATGAATCAGTAGAACCAACTGCCTGGCTCTGCAGTCCTTGAATCGCACAGCTTTAGGCAATGGCAAAATATGAAAAACAGACAGACATGATTTCAAAATGAACAAAAAGAATGAAGAAAGACTGGCCCCATCCTATGGTGTTGGTGCAAGGGGAATAAGTAATATTTGCTTTAGAGTCAGATATTTCTTGAGAGCCTTCCTGAATATTCCCAGCAAGAATTTTGATCGAAGATAGTGATTCGATTCAGACAACACAGGTTGATTATGGGTTTTGAGTGTGGGTTGCCATTCATCCATGGGATGTTGAAATGTATTGCTTGGACCCCGATCAATCAATTAATTGAGGATTAACCATGGACAACCTGCAGTTCACAACCCAACAACAAATCATACATTCCCTTCATGGGTTTTCAGTGTGGTTGAGTTCAGATACTCAGGTTTCAATAACTCATTGAGATAATGTCAATCAGGCTGCAGTTAAAAGACTCCTAGTGCCTATTAGCATCTAAAGAACTTGC
Source organism: Varanus komodoensis (assembly GCF_004798865.1). NCBI lineage: Eukaryota > Metazoa > Chordata > Lepidosauria > Squamata > Varanidae > Varanus > Varanus komodoensis. The sequence goes on from NW_025335641.1 coordinate 1,799,141, forward strand.
CATATTCATGGACCAGTGAAGAATATCATGATTCTATTCCTTTTAATGCACCCTGAATCAGTTTTACTATGGGGCTTCCTTCAGCAAAATATCAATGTCATGAGTTGCTACTGCTGGAACAACTTGGAACAATAAAACCACTATGACCCACTCAGAAAGCTTTGGCTATTAGACGGTACAGAAATGTGATAAATGAGCCACTTTGGGAGTGGGAGGAAGCTATATAAATGTTACATTGGGAAGATCTTTTGGTTAAAAGTGGGTAGAAAGAAGGAGTCATTCCCCTATTTCACAAAGTAATAAAATGCAGGATCACTATTAATACTGACTTGTAGGAGATTTGAGACAGACAATAGAAATTATTTCTCTACATGGTGCACATTTATACTATACAATTGGCTTTTTCAAAATGTGGTAATGTCCACCAACTTAGCTGTAAAAGATGATTTGACCAACTCAAGGAATATTGGGCTGTGATACTGCATTGCTTCTCAGTGTCCAGTTCTCCAAAGCTGCAAGCATCTTTGACTATTAAATCCAAAGACTTCCAAAATCCTTCTTTTACCTTTCATGTGAAGAGTTTAGTAACATTCATGGCTAAACCCACCTCCTTTTAAAATTAATACTTTCCTAGCTCCAGCTATCTTTCCAAAAGTTGAAAGAGAGATCCTGCTACTGGCTGATAAAACTTGTTAGAGGCATTCATAACCAATCCTAATCAAGTGGAATGCTTTTTTGTTTGTTCCAAGAGTGCACAACCCTTTTATCCCCAGGGCCTGCATTGGGAAGCACCAGCAGGATACACAAAATACTCACACACACATATACATGCACAAGCACGTACACATATGTGGAGAAGCGGGGCACATAAATCCACACGCACATAAGCCTGCACTAGTCCTGGGTAATGTCACTGCCATGGTAGACACAGGGCTACCAGAAATAGCCTGGTGGGCTGCACTTTTCATATTGTCCCTCATTGCTCTGTCACCTGGGTGCTTTGTCAACCAGATTCTCAAAAAATGCTGAAAACTCCCCATGTGGTTTCTACATGTGAATATTATAGCTATGGGAATTTAGTGTAGGTTAGCAAGCTTTTCATTTGTTTATTTTTAGTCCTCTGTTTTCCTTTCTTGTCTCTTCTTGTCTTGCTGTAATAGACATCTCCTTTTAATTTAGACTGGGAGATTGCAGTGTAGATTTCTTCCCATAGCTATGAGAGATGCTTCTACCTTGTCTAGCCACCTGGTTTCCTTACCTGGGTTCTTTGATCTACACCTATGGAGAAGTAAGAGGAAAGCAAGTTCCCCACATGCACTGATGGTGTGGGGTTTCCCAGCGGGTCACTGCCTCAACCCAAGAACCCGTGGCTCTGCAAGTTGCTTCCTCAGAGTTAGAAGGAAAAAGGTGGTGACATTTTACTGAGCAGAAGGAAATATGGGCTACGGGCAGGCACAGTGCAGAGATTCTTCTTCACAAGGACTATCAGAAGCTAGGAGTCATCATATATTGATATATTAATTCCAGTACCAGAGGCATCAGGCCCCTGAATTCCAGTTGGGGGAACAGTTGTGTTCATGTCCTGCAGGTGAGCTTCCCATAGATATTTGGTGAAAGTTGTGAGAAACAAAATGCTGGATTAATTTGCCTTTGATCTGATACAGTGGGACTTTTACTTTGTTCTTGTGTTATTTTCTTACAATTATTTTGAGAAGACAGACTCCTCTGCCACAGCCTTAGTAACTTGACTGTCACAACAATAGACAGTCATGAGGCTGCTTTGCAGAGAATCAAACCACCATTCCATCAAAGAGTTATCACTTATTCCATCATTAACATACATAATCTGAAGCCCAATAATGGAAATCTCCTTCATTAGTTAGCTACATTCAACAGTGGGAAGGGGCAGGGAAGTCTTGAGGTGGTCTAAATATCTCTCCCACTGGCTAATCAATGTAAGCACGGCATGTGGCATGTGGCACACATGCTAACAACTGAGAAATACAACTCCACTCAAATGAATTTTCAAGCTCCTCTGGCATCTCCCAGAATTGCAGCAATCCACACTGCAATATGATTCTCAGGACAGGTGAACCTGCAGTGTTCAAGATCACCAGGAGTATTCTCTGACCCCCCCGCCCCCCGATTCCTCCTTGCCCAACTGCTGCTCACTCTTCATGAACAGGGAGCCTGTACAGATTAAGCCTTGGTGGGATGTTTGGGAAAGTTCCCTCCAGAAGAAAGCTGGGCTGAATCAGTCTACTGAGGAAGGTTTCATGAAGTAGGAAATGTGTGCAAATGGAACTGGGAATTGGAAACTGGATGAACAAAGTACATTTTCAACAATTTGTGGATATTTTCAGCAGGCACGTGGATATTTTCACATTCAGAGCTTTGAACAGGGTGTGCTCACATGCTTTGTGAGTAAAAGTGAAATTTTCAATCTCTAGCAGATATAATGCTGTCTTCATTATGGGTGCCCAGCAAGAAGCAATTCTATCTGAGAAAAATATTGGCTTTTTTCTCCTACCCTGTATCTTCAATTAAAAAATACCATATGAACATATATGATCCTATAGCCTAATTTTCCTTGCACTGTAAAGGATCTTAACACTGCTATAGATAAGTTACGCATGCTCAAGTCCCCCTGAAAACAGTGGGTTAATATTAGGACATGATTTATTCTTTGTGCATGCTTAACTCTTCCACTAAAATCAGTCATTACTGAATTTTGTCCTTTATAGTTTACCTAGAGCTATTAGCAATATTAACAGCTGAAAAATTGGACTGTATGCTTTTAATGTTTCTGTCATTTTCCTAGTTTGGCAGCTATCATATTATCTACCTCATGTGCAATCCAACTTTGTTCATAATAGTATGATTCAGTCATGCAAGTCTACTCAGAAGGAAGCCCCAAGTTGCTCAGTATGGATGATTACTAAATAAATGTGCAAAGGAGTGTAACCTAAGTCAGTATTAAGGGTTGTCTGTCTCTTATCAGCCTTATGAAACTGTAATACAAGACTTTACAACATTTCCTGGAATTACTTTGGCTGTTTTAATTTCCATTACAATTTAAAACACAGCATGATGACTCAAAAGTGTCAGTGAGCCATGGCAGGAAGATTTAGTTTAAACCTATTAATTAAAATACAAGGAATTATTTTAAAGGCATTCGTGGTGATTACTTTAAAAATGCTATTTCCTTCTGTCTGTCAATATAAATATCAAGTAATATTCAGATTGCAAATCAGCTTTTGTCCATAGCTTTTGTAACCATAAAGTATCTGTTCTGGTACACACTTTCAGCATCCAGTATCCTATGAATTTCAATCCAGCATTCTTAAGATAACCGTCTTAAGAAGCATGGCTATTAGGGCTATCAGTGTAAGACATTGTTTGTCCGCTGATTCTTAGCTGGAGCAAATTAATGTTGCTGACTGTGCTTTGGGGATTTTTTTTTAAGTTCCACAACCAAAAAGTCTACAACCAGAATTCATCCTGACATGTGCGTAAGTGAGAAAGCTACACACATACTGGGGAATTTTACAGTATGCCCAGGAGCAGAGATGTTATGGGATGAGGGTCCCACTCATGGATCTTGATATGGAATGCTACTGGAATAAGGACCTTCTGTTGCTCAGTAGCCTTGCTTGTTGTGTCTTTCTTCCCCATTTTGGTGGGTATGCCTATTTCTCAGTGCAGCTCTTTCATTCAACCTTCCTAACAGACATGTAAAGTGTTGGATACCCAGGCTTTACAGAGAAAGGGCAATTTGTCTGGCCCACCCAGTATCTCTGTTCTTATCTCAAGGAAGTAACTCAGTGATTGAGAAACAGAGAGGCCTTGCCCAATAAGGGAAAAGGGGAGGAATGTGAGGGACAGGTTGTTTATACTTTGATAGAGCAGGCTCTCCCCATCTATTGCAATAAACGAAGGAAAGGCCTCACTTTGTTGGCAGTCTTGGTTATTTAACTTGAGGAGAAGCATTTTGCAGCTTTTTGCATAACATTCTCCGAAAAAGTGTGCTCAGGCAACTCATGCTCCAGAGGACTTGTTGGCTGGACCTAGAGCAAGCAGATCCATGCTTGGGAAAGGCACATGGATACGGACTTACCATATGGACAGTAATGTGCCAGCTTAAGGAGTTTTCGTTCCATTGTTATTTTGACAGGTGAATTGTTGGTTGGTTTTTAATTATGCTTTTAATATTATGTACCATTAAATGCTGCTGCCTTATGATTTTATTGATTTATGTTAGATATTGATATTGATGATGTTTTAATTGCTTTATGGCCTTTTATTTTTTGGATCCCCATGTATAATATTTATCTTACTTGTTTTATCATCCTAATTTTGTCTTACTTTAGTAGATTTTACTGATGGATTTTTATTGTTTATTGGTTTTATTGTGAACTGTAGATTTTATTGTATATTGTATTTTATGTTGAACATGGAGTTTATTGTTTTGTGAGCCACCCAGAGAACCTATGGCTAATGAGGCAGCATATAAATGGGACAAATAAAAATAACAAACAAATAAACAAATTCAAGTAAGGTAGTACAAGGGAAGATATGATCTTGTAACTTTCTTTATGTAAAAGTAAAATGAATACTTTATTTAGCACGCTGTTAGCTCTTGTGTTTTATCTATCTTTGATACTATGTGACCTTTAAAAAACCTATCTCAGCCATTTTGATCCTAGAAACGTTCTGCACTCTGTCCATGAAAAGATGAACTCTAACTTGTAAAAGCTTATGGCACAATAAAGTTGGTAACCAAGGTGCCATGAACAACATTCTGTTTTTGCTATAGTGGCACTATATGGATAGCAATGCCCCCACTCCATGGGAGATCAACATAAATAAGATTTTCAGGTTAAGAGGATATCCACCTAGTAATAAAATTAACACAAAAATTTCCCCTTCGATCCATCCATCTCTAGCTCCAGGTCTTTGAGCGTCCGTTAGTAATACAAGCTCAATGGCCGCTTCTTTCAGTGAATCTGTCTTTGACCCCAACTGTCACTACCTGCTATTGCTTCATATCATTTTTCTCATTAATGTGAGCACTTGTTAGACAAGACAGCCATTGAGCATATACTGCTCCTCCTCCTCCTCCTCCTCCTCACTCCAAGCATTGCCCGGGCCAGAATGGGAAGCAGACAAGCAGGCTGCAATGGCAATGACGAGGAGGAGCTCCAGCAGGATTTGTCTGAGGGTGGACTTCTGGTGGCCATTCCTACCCTCAACACTGCCCCTGATCTGTCTGTCCATCCATCCTATTATGTGCCTGTATTGTGTGTGTGTGTGTGTGTGTGTGTGTGTGTGTGTATTGGATTCTAGATTCTAGCAAGAAGAGTATTTCTTCCACTGTTAACAGAAATCTAATGAGTCCATTCATCACCAAATATCATTCTCAAAACTAAGATAGCAAAACAGAGTTTTTAATACTGATGCTCTGACAGAAAGTAGAAATTGGTGGTTTTCATCAGTGAGCTCTTTGACTGAAGTCAGATAGTAACTTAGGTTTCATTACATGTGGTTTGCTTGGCTAAAAATAGATAACATTCAAAGCTTGACATCAATGACTTAAAAGCTACTCATGGGATAGACAACAGCTTCTTTCTTTAAGCCACTTAATTTTTTGCCATCAAATTAATATTTTATTATTCCTGGGGGGCCTCTACATGGTCTTTATGGTTTTCACAAGAACAACAAGAGCCACACATACCTATATTAAATTGTGCCTTGAAAATCCATTGGGGGAAGCTGCTGGGACTAAATGCTTTAGTACCTAACAGAAGTAATTAACTATGGGACAACGATTCAATGTTGTAATGGTTTGTTTGTATTTCGATGGATATCCAGAAGGGAATGAAGAAATATAAATGATAAAAAATGTCAGAGCAGTACATATCAGCCAATAGTATCTTATTCCCATTCATCCCACCCCCGTCATGATAGAACATCATGTTCAAAGGATTTGATCAAGAATCATCTCCTGGAAAACAAATATTTTACAACTTTAAACCTTTGTGCAGTTCACACAAGAGAATGGTTTTATAAAGGAGACAGGTTTTTAATTTGCTGTCACTGATCACAAGAGTATCAATTATTTTTTTGATAGTACGTTCTTTCATCTTTTGGCTGAAGAGATATTCATTGCTTTATACACTTTTTCTTTTTTAAATCAGTCACTTGGAAATAAAAGATTTATGATCCCCCCCTGCCTAACTATATGCAGCTCATAGAAACAGTTTTGTTTAAAATACGTGATGCTTCCTCCAAAGTAATACTTTACTAAAAGGAACAAAAGAGCTGTCATTAGGCTTCCCATTTCAAAACTATTTGTAAAATTCATTTTAACAATCAAATGCCATATGGACAACAAAACAGTTATGAGCTGCTTATTTTTATTCAAAGTACAATATTTCCAGATGTATTGCTTTTTTTCCCCTACAGTAAGATTTCATCTGATTTAAAAAGTATGTGTGTGATGGTGGGGCAGCCTAACTATTATGCTTAGCCACAGATTTCACATCTCCCATCTTGTATCATGTTCTAACTGCATAAGCTAAGCTTAGGTTATAATCAGGTTTCCACCCGCCATGAAATTCAATGTCTGTGTGATCAATGTTTTTGGATCCTTTTGAAGTTCACATTCAGAATTTCAGAAATGATGGTTTATTTGACCAGTTGATGGACAAGAAAACACAGAGGCTGCAGAAGATGATTTGAGAAGGATACAATTGGAGCATGCCTCCTGTAGATTAAAGGTAATCCAAGAAGTGTATTTTAGTAGCCAGTTCTGGCAGAGGCTGTTCCCTCCACAAAAGGGAACAGAAGTAGGTCAGCACCACTTGGCAGAGAGAACAGAGTCAGCCAGGGTTTTCAAGGGCAAGCCTTGCAGCAGAGATGGATGCCTCCATTGAAGGGGAAAGGAATGAGCCAGACCTGTCAGGAAAGAGCCAGAGTGGACCCATTAGAGAGATGGTGTGCAAACTAGCTTCATTTCTGCAGAATATACCAAGCTGAAATCTATGTAACACAATATGAGCATGGGGAAACAGAGGACCTAGCTAGGACAGGAAATGAAATTACCTCACCGATAAAAGGCTTCTGTTAGAAATAGGAACAGATACCAGCACATCACTTCATGTTAAATGGTTTTGCATAGTGAGTTGGCATGTAGAGAACAAGGCATCTTTACAAAGCTGCTGCTTGGTGCTAAAGTTCATGGTGGTCCAACATTCCACACAAAAGGTATTTCTTTAGCCTAGTTACACAGCTGAACCAATGCGGTTCTGTATGTGATCACCTTTCTATGAGTAATCCAAAAGATTACTCATTTGGAAAATGAGCAGTCTGCAAGTGGATAGCCATCTACAGTTGCAGTTAAACATGAAACAGAAGGACTATCAAGAGGAGGTTTCCCAAAAGTCCCAGTTTATTCTGAATTCTATACAGTGCTATTAAAGTGGCAGAACAGAAATTTATTGCAGAGCAATAGAAATGCAATTTCTGGCTTCCACTTCAGTTTCACTCTGTTTCTTTCACGCTCTGTTTCTATGTTTCTATTGAAGCAAAGCTCAGGGAACCAAGGTTCAATTTGGATGCCAGGAAGTACTTCCTGACAGTTAGGACCCCGAGGGTGTGGAATGGGCTTCCATGAGAGGTCGTTGAGGCCCCATCAGTGAGGGTATTCAAGGATAGGTTAGACATGTGCATGGTGGGCATGTCATGAGCAGAGCCGACTGGAATTGGGGGTCAGACTAGATGGCCCAGGAGGTCCCTTCTGACTCACTCTGTT
>NW_025335641.1:1807053-1808823 GCF_004798865.1 Varanus komodoensis
GTGTATGTGTGTGAACTAGACCATCACTCTTGGCAGGCATCCTGGGGTCATCATGATTCAGATCCAGGCTCAAGATCAGGACAAGGAGAGCCCACACAGTACTGAAAGGGAAGAATTTTGGGGAGTGGTTCTCAATCTGGTTCCCACATTCTTGACATGAGCAGAGACCTACCTTTCAACTCACTACAGGGTTAGAGTTACCTTGTCTTGTAGCTGGAAGCAAAGCACCAATAAACAACTGCAGTTCAAAGAGACCATCTGGAGTTTTGGAGCCTAAAGGAAAGATGGAAAAGGCCAAGATAAGGAAGCACACACACAAAGAAAACTACTCCCTGTGTTTGGAAATGTGATTGTGTAACCACTTTCATGTTTCTGTGCTCCAAATAGCCACCTTAACCGGTCATTAGAAAGGACAATAAAATGTGAATAAAACATGCTTTTGGACTTTCTGAGGCAATGCTACTAAACTGAAGCAGACCTGAAACACAGAAAAGTTTAGTGAGGAATTTGGCAAGCATATAAACTTTGGTCACTTGTGTAGGAAAAATCTCACAACCCCAACTGACCCCAACCCCAAACAGCTTTCCTTTAAAAAGACAACCCAAACATGGACACAATGTGCTTGGACCACATTGCGTGCATTTCGAGCTTGAGGGAGGCAGTGTGGCATAGCAGCATTGGACTTGGGAGCTGGGAGATCGAGGTTAAGGCCTCTTCTCAGCCACGAAGTTCCTTGGGAGCTTTTGGGCCATTCAGTCATTCTCAAGATAACGTGCCTCACAGGATTGTTGTAAGGATGCAATGGAGAGGAAGAAGACCGTGTAAACCACCTTGGATTCCCTGTAAGAAGAAAAAGCCTGGATGTACATACAAAATGTATGGGATGGATTGGATCCATAAGGGAATTACCAGCCTTGAACAGAGCTGTCCCTGACAGACTATTTTGGAGGGCTTTCATTCATAGGCATGGAGACAACCTGACATCATGTAACAACAGTATGCACACTAAATAAATAAACAAATAAATAGAAACATCCACTGGTGTCCGTACGTTCCCATTACTGAAATTGCTCTAGTGAAATTAATACTTATGCAACATTAACTTACTTTCCTGTTGCTAGTGCAATGGGAAACTTACGTAGTGTTTTTTAAAGGATCTTAAAAAGGATTTTAAAATCCTTTTTTTAAAGGACATTTTTTTAAAAGTAAGATGTTCAGGGAGCACACATGGATTAAGGGAAAATTTCAGTTCTGGGATGCCAGGTTTTAAAGGAAAAGAACTGTTTTTGCTGCCATTGCCCCAGTGGCACTGAATTTCCAAAATATGATACCAAGTGCTCTTAACTTTGAACAAATATTTACAGTAACACAAGAGCAATACCACAAACACAGAGGTGCCATTAGAGCCTTCCCAATTAGTCCTTAATTAGCTTCTGAATAGATACACAATGAATTCCCTTTTTAAAAAACTCCTCTAGATTCGCTGCTACATATGTTAAACTACAGAATATTCCATGAATATTGCTTATTGGCTTTCCATGACTGATAACCAATTGAAAATTTAATCGATTTAATTATTTTATAATATATATAACACTTGGCATGTTTTATATTCCTTTTTATTTGACTAATTGGGGTAAGATAGGCAACATTTATATTATTTATTTTTTTAACAATATTTGTAAGTTGATACCTTTAAAAAAGATTTCATACTGAATGCCCGATTCCTCTCTCTCTCTCTCTCTCTCTCTCTCTCTCTCTCTCTCTCTC